>NC_050580.1:40791135-41074596 GCF_011100635.1 Trichosurus vulpecula | reverse complement strand
TATCTGCACTAAATTATTTTAATGACACCGAAAGCATTTTACCTCTTGGTCATGATTTCTTAGTAGGGATTCTGTGAACTATACATACATATCTATCTACCTATATCTATATGTAGATATTTAATTTTTGGAATTTAATTTGACAAAAATAATTTTTAAAAAGTAAGTTAAGAAAACTATACTGAAACTCAAAAATCACAAAGCTCTAAAGGAGGAATCAAAAGACCTTCCATGGGTGACTGTAATGTTAATGGAATAGGAAGATCTTCCCCATCCATTAATAGGCCTATGTGACCACATGTATTCAATCACAGCTGTGATACATCCTGATTTACATAGAGCCCATTGGGGAAGGAACTTGCCTAAGGAGGAGCTTGCTTAGAAGGAGGCGTCCACATCTTTTGATACTAAGCTAATTAGGCCCTGAATCATGAGGGTTGTGATGCCTTCTAGCTCTGAGAAGTGTATATATATTCTGAGGGTGGTATTTTGATTTGGGGGTTCACTTATGAGAAGGACTTTTTGATTCCCTGGATGGGAGGCTGAATGGTGGTTTGTTCAAAATCTCCCGCCTACTCACATATATCTGTGCTACCCTGATCCAATGATGTATGTAGGTGTTTATATGACATTGTTCAGACAGTTGGAGCCCTGTCTGTTGATCTTTGTACTAATTTCTCTGCTTGTATGTTTCTCTGCTTGTGTTTTCTCCATGTTAAAGTGCTGACCTTTCCTCTGAACTAGTGAATGTAATTAAAGTAAGATTGTTGATCCCTTAAAGGTGCCTTTCCTTTTAGAAAAGTAGATCAAAGAACCTGTGCTAGCAGACCATCCTGGGTGTGCCAGGGTGCTTGCTGTTGCAGTGACATCTACATATACTCAGGCAACAAATATGTTGACAAAGAAGTGTCAAAAGTGTCTATACCACGCACACTTACTTATGGGGGAAATGTGGGGTTTATTACATTAATTGTGGAACAGACCATCACCAAAATGAATTAATGAAGGGATATCCTTGATATCATAATCAGTGATCAATGAAGACAATCCAAAAGACTAGTAAAACTCATGTAATGCATCACTGAAGGTTTAGAATCTTCAGTACCAACCAGATACCTATCAATATTTACCTGCATTAGAAGTTTGTTGTCATTCATACACAAACATAAAACAAATTCTGATAGTAAAAAATGTAGGCATCAAAAATATCTTGGAAAATTTAAGCAATAAGCTGTGCGGAATGTGAGAATTATCACAGAATGAATTGTTTCCCTAGTAGTCTAGATATGATTTTAATCCTCAAAAACACAGCAACAAGTTTAATCAATGTCACCATGCCAGATCCCCTTAACCTCCAAACTTTATGGAATAAAAACCTTTCAAAATAAAGAGATCTTTGTTGAGAACATCAAAATTATTTGAGAACAGGATGAGGTACATTTCATTCCAATCGTCATATCTTCTACTTGAGTTACACTGAAGATATTTTCTTGGGTCTTTGGAAGATATACTAATATTCTAATACTTTATTCAACTAACAAAAATGTTTACTGTATCATCTTTTGTATTAGTTGGTAGAGTGTACATATATATATATATATATAAATGTATATTATATATGTGCATACACACACACACACACATATATATATATACACATATATATATATGTGTATATATATATATATATATATATAATTACAGGATAGTGACTTTGTCTTAGGACGGTTTCTACCCAACTTTCTTGAAAAACCTGATAACAATATAATAGTAGCATTAATTAGCATTATATTTATGACACATTTTATTTTTATTTTTATTTTAATAACACTTAAATTTGACATGTCTGAAAGTAAACTCATTATATTGCCTTTACCTCAGCAAACCTTCCCCTTTCCAAATTCACTGATTCCTATTGAAGGCACCACCATTCATTCAAGAACTGAGGCTGAAAATCTAGATGTTGTCATCTCCTCTGTCTTTCTCTCCCTCGCCATATTCTGTCTATATGTTTTTCTCCTTTATATTCCCAGTGCTTAACTTGGTATCTGGCAAATAATAGGCAAAATGTTTTTTTTTTTTATTTACTGATATATATACACATATACATACATACATACATACATATGGAGTCCCTGGCCTGGAGTCAGGAAGACATATCTTTGTGAGTTCAAATCCAGCCTCAAACACTTCCTAGCTGTGTGACCCTGGCCAAATCACTCAATTCTATTTGCTTCAGTTGCCTCATCTATAAAATGAGCTGGAGAAAGAATTACAAACCACTCCATTATCTTTGCCAATAAAACCCAAAATGAGGTCACAAAGAATTACACACAATTTAAATGACTGAATAACAACAAATATGAATATCCTTTTATATATATATATATATATATATATATTAATAAAACATAAACATATATTCTTTGATTACTAAGTCTGTGAAATGAATGATAAAGAACAAATGAAAGAAAACCACATATTTCATCTTTCTGAAGAGAAATGAAATGAATGTTAAGCTGAACTTTGGTATAGCTGGGCAGCAGAGGCCTGAGACCTCACTGGGTTCCGTAGTTGTACAGGCAGACCGTGCATCTCACACTTCGATTTCAGTTTCTGTTGACAGAAAGTTCCTTGAAAGGAAGTAGGCCACATGGAAAGGAAACATTGGGATTGGACAACCATGGCTGATGGGAATATACAGTTCCACCATATCCCAGCTTGAAATAACTTGCCTTATTAGTGCACAACAAGAGAACTGTACCACCCGCCTTTCCTGTACTGCTGAAACAAATACTGATTTTCAGGATACTACTTATGATCTTCCCCAGTCCAGGATGCAAGAGGTCATTTCTACTGTCGGGTGGTCACAGAATCTCCTCTAATATTCATTACTGGAATCCCAGGGAGAGGCAAAAAATGTTTGTTTTCAGACTGCAAAGTATATACATAGAAATGTCTCTACTTCTCTCAAGGCAACCTGAGGCCACTGATTCTGTCTTATTTATTCTAGAAATGAGTTCCTTGGAAATAAGGTGAAGCATGCAACTTACAGTAGAAAAGTGAAACCAGAGAGGATCAACCCCCTGGTCATCCCACAGGCTGATCCCTGTGAATTAGGGAAAGTTTATTGGTGGAGGGGCATAGAGCAGGCTCACCGTTTCTGGTGTCCTTCCCCAAATCTAGTCCTATGACCCAATTCCTCATCTCTTAGTACTGTCATCATTTCCTAGTACTCTTTCCCTCCTCCTCCTTTCAGTTCTCTTATCTTAGTACCTCTAATGATTTACTCCCAGTATTCCACCTCTTCTGATGTATTTTCTGATACTTCTTCTTCTCTATCCTCTATTCACTTCTTCTTGGTTTCTCAACACCTCCTGGTGCCCTCACCTTTCTCATGCCCTCTTTGATCATCTTCCTGGTACCTTCAAACCTCTTCTTATGTATTGACCTCTATCTTGTGCATGCTTCAATCCTTTCTTCTAATGGTTTTACCATTATATAGTGCTCTTACTCCTCTAACTCCCAGTACCTCTAATCTCCCTTTGTGCCCTTACCTATCCCACTTTTATGGTGTCCCAATCATCATCCCACCCTTTTAATCTAGGACCTCTCATCTTATCATGATTCAACAGACTCAGAATAATTAGACACAAGATATGATCACCATCATCATCATCATGAACATCAACCTAATTTACCAATTAACTGATCTCAGCCACAGTATGACACCATTGACTCCAGAGAGTTAATAATGAAAATCCTTGCAAAACCTTACCCTGTAACCACATCAAACTCCCATACCATACCACCACATCATTTCCCTCACTTGATTTCTCCCCCAATCATATCTCTCCTGCATCCCACTTTCAGTTCCTGTTGTTGGTATTCATAGATGCATGAAGGACACCTAATAATGTCTGTGGAAATTGTTATTAGGGCCATTAGAGAAATATACAGTCATAATTGGGCTGCCACTAGGATGTTTCATCCAGACTCAGTTGTTCACCTTTCAAACCTGTAATTTTCTGCTATGTATGATCTGTTCCTTTGCAACAAATGAGTATCCAGCCTTCCCCATGGAAAAGCTTTATCTGTATACAAAAGATTTCAATATTTTTCAATTTGATCCTTCAATCTCCAATTTCCCTACATCCTCCCAGTCTCCCGATCCTGGTGCTTCTTCTAGTGTCCCTATGCATCACCTGCTGGCATCCTATTATATTTAACACTCTTATTTTGTGCTCCTAGGCATGTCATCCTAATGCCCCCAAGTCTCACTCATATTCTCATTTCCATTGTGTCTTTTCTGTCCACTAATTATGACCACCTTCTCCTCCTCCTTTGTATATTTCCTTCTGCATTCCCACATGAAGCACTGGGGAGTAGGATTTGAAGTCAGAAGTCCTAGCTTGATATCCTAATACTGCTTCTTTCTGTCCAAGTAACCTTGGACAAGTCACTGGACATCCCTGAACCTCTTTTTCCTCCTCTCTAAAATGAAACACTTGAACTAGAAAGCTTATGGTTTTCATGGTTATTTCTACATCTGAATTCTATGCTCTGTAACTTCCTGCTACTGGTGTCCCCACAGGTAGTACCCATTTTGTATTCCAATCCATCAAGACCATGTTTTCAGCACCTGATACTGACTAAAGTTTAAAGGCAAGAGCTTTCCATGCAGCATTTTCATTTAATTAGGACCACTGGGATATGGATAACTTAGAATCACAAAATTTAAGAGGTAGAAGAGACCTTAGTGCCATCTAGTCCAACCCACATACTAAACAAATTTCCATGGTAAAATATCTGACAGGTTGTATAGCCTCTAGTTGATAATTTCCAAAGAGAGGAAAACCAATACCTCTCAAGGCAGATAATTTCAATTTTGGACAGCTTAAGTTGCTAGTTAGTTTTTCATTTGTTCTGTGCTTTCCTTTTCCTGACCTCCAGCCTATTTCACTTCTGAACTTCCCCCCATTCATCCTGGTTCTGCTTTCTGGGGCCAAACAAAAGAAGTTGGATCCCCTTTCAACCTAATATGCCTCTCAACACTCAATTTACCCATGTAAATATCTTTGTCAGGCTAAACATGCTCAGTTTTCTAAACCTGTTGTCTTATATCATGAACTCAAAACTCTTCCAGACCCAGAGAAATGAGCTGGAAATATTAAATGGTATCAATCATGGTCTCCAGCAGGACCAACCTTATTAGGACCCCTCTGATCTCTTGGCCTGTCCCTAGGGTCACCAGGATAGAGGACACACAAGTATCTAGTATTTCCCCAAAGCACAGTATCCAAGAGTATTCATAAAACAAAAATAAAATAAAAATAAGAAATAAGTCAAAGAAAGTTTGTGTGGTTTTGAATGTTTGTGTATATGTACATGTGTGTGTGTTAGTGTGTGTTCAAATTTTGCCTTTGAGTCACATTGTCTGTGTGACCCCAGGCAAGTCATTTAACATCAGTACTCTGGGAATGCTTTGGAGCATTAATACTCAGAGTAGTTTCCATCTGCAGGAGGTGAAGAGGGTTTCTTTTCTGGAAGTTCCCTAGACCATTGAAATTATACTTACATTACATTGCCCACTTAGTGTAGGTGTGTTTCCTGACTGCACCCAGGGCTCTCTTTTATTCTCTCTTTCTTTTTATTTTTCTTTTTTAAAAATTTATTTTTATATTGTTAACAACCTTAATTTTTAAAGTATTATGAAGAATGTCTCTCAATTTTGTTTATATTCAGCCTTCATTTAAACTGTTTAAATTGATGGCTTTTGTTTTCATAATCTATTGTTTTCTGAATATTTCCTCTCCCACTCTCTGCATCCCCTACCCAGCAGGACATTCCTTGTAACAAAGATTTTAAAAGAAAGGGAAAAAAAGCAATTCAGCAAAAACAACACATCACCTCTGCATGGCAGAACATGCAATATTTTATACCCAAAGTTCATTGATCTATAGCTAGAAAGGACCTCAGAAGCCATCTAGAGGAGGATTCTAATTTTAAAGAAGAAAATGAAGTCTATGCAGATTAAATGACTCATTCAGTGTCACACAGGTAGCAAGCATCATATTCTTTTTTAAAGTTAATTAATTGTTATTTTTAGTTTACAACACTCAGTTCCATAAGTTTTTGAGTTCCAAATTTTCTCCCCCACCCTACTCCTTGCTCCTGCTTCCCCACAAAGACAGCATGTAATCTGATAAAGGTTCTACATATACCTTCACATTAAGCTTATTTTCCCAATAATCAAGTTGCAAGAAGAATTATAACCAATGAAATGAGCCATGAGAAAGATGAAACAAAACCAAAAATCAAATCAAATGAAATCAAAAAAGAGAGAGAGAGAGCAAATAGTTTGCTTCAATCTGCATTCAGACTCCATAATTCTTTCTTCGGTTGTGGATAGCTTTTTCCATCATGAGTCTTTTGAAGCTGTCTTAGAACCTTATATTGTTGAGAAGAGCCAAGTCTATCAAAGTTAGTCATCACAGAAGCAATGTGTCTCTGGTTGTGTACAGTGTTCTCCTGGTTCTACTCCATTCACTAATCATCAGATCATATAAGTTTCTCCAGGTTCTTATGAAGTCCCTCTGCTATTCCTTTCTTATAGCACAATAATATTCCATTACATACATATACCACAAATTTTTTAGTCATTCCCCAACTGATGGGCATCTCCTTTATTTCCAATTCCTTGCCACCACAAAAGAACTGCTACAGATATTTTTGTATATATGGATCCTTTTGCCCTTTGCATGACCTCTTTGGGATATAGCCCTAGAAGTGGTATTGCTGGGTCAAAAGATATGCACATTTTTATAGCCTTTTGGGCATAGTTCCAAAATCCTCTCCAGAATGGTTCAATCAGTTCACAACTCCACCAACAATGCAGTAGTGCTCCAATTTTCCCTCATCTTCTCTAGCATTTATCATTTTCTTGTTTTGACATGTTAGCAATCTGACTGGAGAGATGTGGTATCTTATGGTTGTGGTGACTAATCAACAGAGATCTGGATCATTTTTTCATATGACTATAGATAGCTTTAATTTCCTTCTCTGAAAACTACCTGTTCATATTTTTGACCATTTATCAATTGGGGAATGACTTGTAATCTTAGGCTCAGTTCTCTGTATATTTGAGAGATGAGGCCTTTATCAGAGACACTGGTTGTAAAATTTCTTTCCAAATTTTCTGCTTCCCTCCTGATCTTGGTTGCACTGGCTTTGTTTGTACAAAAGCTTTTCAATTTAATGTAATTGAAATTATATATTTTGCATTTTGTAATGCTCTCTATTTCTTCATATATCTGACAGGTAAATTATTCCCTTCTCTCCCAAATTGCTTATAGCATCAGCCTTTATATCTAAATTGTGAACCCATTTTGACTTTATTATGGTATATGGAGTAAGATACTGATCTATAGCTAGAAGGGACCTCAGAAGCCATCTACAAAAACACTCTAATTTTAAAGAAGAGGAAAATGAAGTCTATGCCCAATTTCTGCCGTACTATTTTCCAGTTTTCCCAGAAGTTTTTGTGAAATAGTGAGTTCTTATCACAGAAGCTGGACTCTTTGGGTTTATCAAAGAGTAGATTAATATATTCATTAGCTACTGCATCTTGTGTTCCTCACTTATTCCACTGATCCACTACTCTATTTCTTAGCCAGTACCGAGTAGTTCTGAAGATTGATAAAGTTTAATATCTGGTATGACTAGGCCACCTTCCCCAGCATTTCTTTTCATTAATCCTCTTGATATTCTGGATCTTTTGTTCTTCCAGATGAATTTTGTTATTATTTTATCTAATGCTATAAAAATGGTAGGTTGATTAATATGGCACTAAATAAGTAAATTTATTTAGGTGAAATTTTTATTTTTGTTACATTAGCACAGCCTAACCATGAGCAACTAATGTTTTTCCATTTATTTAGATCTGTATTTATTTATTTGAGAAGTGTTTTTTAGTTGTGTTCATATAGTTCCTGGGTTTGTCTTGGCAGGTAGACTCCCAAATATTTTATAGTGTCGACAGTAATTTTAAATGGGATTTCTCTTTCTATCTTTGCTGTTGGGATTTGTTAGTATTATATAGGAATGCCATGGATTTATTTGGGTTTATTTTATATTCTGCAACTTTTATAAAGGTTATTTATTATTTCAAGTAGTTTCTTATTTGATTCTCTAAGTATATCATCATATCATCTGCAAAGAGTGACAAGTTAGTTTCTTCTTTGCCTATTCTAATTCCTTCAATTTCCTTTTCTTCTCTTATTGCTAAAGCTAACATTTATAGTACCAAGTTAATTAAAAGGGGTGATAATGGACAACCTAGTTTCACCCTTGATCTTTTTGGAAATACATCTAGCTTATCCCCATTATGTATAATACTTGCTTATGATTTTAGGTAGATACCTCTTATTGTTTCAAGGAAGACTACATTCATTCCTATTTATTCTAGTGTTTTCAATAGGAATGGGCATTTTATCAAAAGCCTTTTCTGCATCTATGGAAATAATCATATGGTTTTTGCTAGTTCTGTCGTTGATATGATCAATCATACTGATAATTTTCCTGTTATTGAACCAGCCTTGTATTCCTGGAATAAATCCTTCCTGGTCATAGTGTATTATTCTCATAATAAGTTGCTGTAATCTTTTGCTAACATTTTGTTTAAATTTTGTATATCTATATTCATTAAGGAAATTATTCTGTAATTTTCTTTCTCTGTTTTGGCCCTTCATGGTTTAGGAATTAGTACTACATTTGTGTCATAAAAAGAATTTGCTAGGACTCTTTTGTACCCTATTTTCTCAAATAGTCTATAAAGTATTGGAATTAATTGTTCTTTAAATGTTTCATAGAATTCACTTCTAAATCCACCTAGCCCTGGAAATTTTTTTTTAAGATTTTGTTTGACTGATTCTTGTTGCCTCAGAGAGAAATAGCTTCTACTTGCCCAATGATAATTTTACTGAATTGTTTTCTTCATTTAGCTTCTGTGCCTCTCCTCTTCTGAATTCATATTTTGATCTTCTCTGTCCTCATAATATGATTCAGTGGTTTTTTTTTTTTTTTACTTCTCCAGCTTGCTTCTTCATGGTGGTTGCCTCTTTTCTGGCTTTTTAAGTGGATCTCTGCTTCTGGGGCACACGGGACTCTGTCCCAAACTTCTTGTGCAGGGAAATGTGGGCCTGGTTACTGGCTTTGTGTGCTGTGCCCTTTGGTTTTTCCATCTAGAGGTTATGTAATGCTGCTGCTCACCTGGTGCTGAGCTGGGGCTGGCTGGTGTGTGCCAAGGTCAAGGACAAGTGATTTCTTTCTGAGTTTCCCTGGGATTACACTGAAGCTACCAGCATGAGGTGTGGGGGAGGGGTGGTCTGACTGCTGGATATCTCCTCTTACCCTAGGGATGTATTACACACTGTAGTCTCAGCCTTTGTCTGCACTGGTGTCTGCCATTTCCCATGGCTGTCTAAGGCACATCTGGGGTCCTGGTGTTGGCGCTTGCTGGCTCCACCCCCCTGGGGCTCAGGAACTCCCTCTGGTCTGCTGAGGTGAGTCCTGCTGGGATGTCTTATTTCCTGCACTGGTCTCCTTCTCCCAAAGGGGCCCATCTCCCCAGTCTCCTGAGCTAAATGAGTGCTGAAACCCTACTTCTGGCTCCTCTGTTCCAGGGTTCTTTTCCCAGGGAAGTATTATCTTGGTGAAGAAGGGAGGGATGACAGCCATTTTACTCAGTCATCATGTCTTCAAGAAATTCAAGAAGGTGAGTTTCAAACCTTTAGACTGTGGGATAAAATCCTCAGGAGTAGCTGCTACCATGGACACAGGCTCTGTGTTGCTGTCTCACCTATCTCTGCCAGACTCCTGTCCTATGCTGAGAGGCCTGGGAATCCCCACCTCACCTCTCAATTCAACCTCAGGTCCTGTTCTCATGCCAGCTTCAGTATGGCTTAGTTCCACCTTCTTCTCTCTTTCAAAGATCTTGTAAGTTCCCATAATTCAAGTCATTCCTACAAATGCTATATAGATGACTCCCAATTCAATGTATCCAGACTCAATCTTTCTCCTGAAATCAATTTGAGCATTATTAGTTACTTGCTAGTTATGCACTCTGAAGTGTCCCATAGTTATCTCATTGGGAAATCATTACCTTCCTTTGAAAACCTACCCCTCTTTAAAACATTCTTACATGTGTTAAGGGCCCCACAGTCCTCTCTGCAATGAGAGTTAAGAGCTAGTTAAGAGCTAGGATTGTTCTGACCCATTGTTAAAGAACATACAAAATCATTCGTGGTTGTGCCAGAGTGCATACATGGCCCATCAGAAGGAGCCAAGGGCTGGTCTGAACTTACACATCATTCTTTAGATGTCTCCTACTATAGGAAATCTATTTTAACAATAGCAAGATAACTTAGATTTTTTAAAAATATTTTTTTTTTGTTTTCAACATTCACTTCTGTAAGATAAGTAACTTAGATATTTTAAAAGCTAGAAATTATTTTCTTTTGGATCTTCCAAAATTTGCCACACAGGCTGGTGCAGGTCACTTGGGTCCAAATTCTAACTCTAATCTTCACTACCTGTATGACCTTGGACAAGTCACTTAATCCATTTTAGCCTTTGTTCCTCCAATCAATAAAATTGGTATATGTGAATTAGCTAGTCTGTATGTTCCCATCAAGCTCTGAAGTTTATGATTTTAATAATTAACATGGTAAGCTTCTATGAAAATAGCAAACATTCCATTCGATTAAACATATGGATCTTTCAGTAAGTAAAGGAGAAGAAAGTAGATTAATTGTCTAGGACACAACAACAGTAACAACAACAACAACATTTTATTTGGATTGAGTAAGCACAAGTTTAAATCTCAATTTCCTCATTAGCTCCATGATCTTGGGAAGGAAGTTTTTTTTTTCCTCTATGTTCTCAGTTTATTCACTTAAAATACCATAAGAATAAAGTTGAAAAATACATCAGAAGTCATGTAGAGGGGCGGAGCCAAGATGGGAGCTGGAAAGTAGGGAGTACCAGGAGCTCCCCACCAAATCCCTCCAAAAACCTATTAAAATGGCTCTGAACCAATTCTAGAACTGCAGAACCCACAAAATAGCAGAGGGAAGCAGGGCTCCAGCCCAGGACAGCCTGCATGGTCTCTGGGTGAGATCTATCCTGCACAGAGCTGGGGGCGGAGGGGAGGAGAGCAGAGCCCAGCATGGGCAGTGTGGACCAACCACACCAGGAGCCGGGCGGAGTGTGCCCTAGGGCCCTGAATCAGTGAGTGCAGCAATTACCCTACTTCTCAACCCACAAACACCAAAGACAACAGAGAAGGTTAGTGGGAAAAGCTGCGGGAGTGGAAGGAGTTCGAGGTTTGGCTACCAACCCGGGGGCAGCAGAGGTGGGGCAGCTACAGAACTACAGCTGCAGTTGATTCTGTCCCCAGGCCCACCTGGTGGGAGGAATTAAGTGGAGGATCAGAGAAGGAATGAAGAGCCTGCTGAAGATCTAAGTTCAGTCTGAGTTCTTGGGGAAGGAGGAGTACTGGTGTGGCAGAGCTGGCACATCCTACCAAGCTTGGAACATAGTTTTCTTAACTCTACAAGCGGTCATACCACACTGAAAAACTCAAGGGTCAAGTTAGTTCCTGGGGACATGGCCAGGCAGAGAAAACACACCCATATTCAGTCTCAAACTTTGGAATCTTTCTTTGGTGACAAAGAAGACTAAAACATAGAGACAAAAGAAGTCAATAAAGTCAAAGAGCCTACAACAAAAGCCTCCAAGAAAAACATGAACTGGTCTCAGGCCATGGAAGAACTCAAAGAGGATTTGGAAAAGCAAGTTAGAGAAGTAGAGGAAAATATGGGAAGAAAAATGAGAAGGATGTGAGAAAACCATGAAAAACAAGTCAATGACTTGCTAAAGGAGACCCAAAAAAATACTGAAAAAGACACTGAAGAAAACAACACCTTAAAAAATAGACTATCACAAATGGCAAAAGAGCTCCAAAACGTCAATGAGGAGAAGAATGCCTTGAAAGGCAGAATTAGCCAAATGGAAAAAGAGTTCCAAAAGACCACTGAAATACTACCTTAAAAGTTAGATTGATGCAAATGGAAGCTAGTGACTTGAGAAATCAAGATATTATGAAATAAAACCAAAGGAATGAAAAAATGGAAGACAATGTCAAATATCTCCTTGGAAAAACCACTGACCTGGAAAATAGATCCAGGAGAGATAATTTAAAATTGTTGGACTACCTGAAAGCCATGATCAAAAAAAGAACCTAGTTATCTTCTTTCAAGAAATTATCAAGGAAAACTGCCCTCATATTCTAGAGCCACAGGTCAAAACAGAAATTGAAAGAATCCACTGAATGCCTCCTCAAATAGATCCCCAAAAGAAATCTCCTAGGAATATTGTTGCCAAATTCCAGAGCTCCCAGATCAAGGAGAAAATACTGCAAGCAGCCAGAAAGAAACAATTTGAGTATTGTGGAAACACAATCAGAATAATCCAAGATCGAGCAGCTTCTACATTAAGAGATTGAAGGACTTGGAATACGATATTCAGGAGGTCAATGAAGCTAGGATTAAAACCTAGAATCTAAACTTATCAGAGTATGTTATTCCCTTCTTGAACTAGATCAGATGACAGTAAAGCTCAAATACTGCTCTTCTCCCTCCCTTCTTTCCCTCTACTATAATATGTTTTTTTGCCACTTCCTTTGGTGTAATTTACCTTTTTCTACTACCTCCTTACCACTTCCCTCATAGCCCTCCCTTTATATCTCTTATTTATATTTTATATCTTTACATCAGTTAATTTATACAGGCATTCACAACCTATGTATATCCCTTTCATTTGTCATAATAGTTGTACCATTCACAAGAATGACTTATATATGTATATGTATATATATATACACATATATATATATATATATATATATATATATATATATATATATATATACATACATAAAAACATACATAAGATGATATATTCCCACATAAAGATGTAAACAACCTAAGCTTATTGGTAAATGAGGTTTGTGGGGTTTTTCCCCCTGGTTACCTTTTTATGTCTCTCTTGAGGTTTGTATTTGGAGATCAAATTTTCCATTGAGTTCTGGCCTTTTCATCAGGAAGGTCTGGAATTCCCTTATTTCATTGAATGTCCATCGCCTTGCCTGGAAAATTATGCTTAGTTTTGTTGGGTAGTTGATCCTTGGTTGTAGTCCCAGCTCCTTTGCCCTTCGGAATATCATATTCCAATTTCTCCTGTCTTTTAATGTGGAAGCTGAGAGATCCTGCGTGATCCTGACTGTAGTTCCACGATATTTGAATTGCTTCTTTTTGGCTGCTTGCAGTATTTTCTCCTTGAGTTTATAGCTCTGAAATTTGGCTATAATATTTCTTGGTGTTTTCAGTTTGGGATCTCTTTCAGGGGGTGATCGGTGAATTCTTTCAATGACTATTTTGCCCTCTGGTTCTAGGACCTCTGGGCAGTTGTCTTTGATAATTTCTTCGAAGATACTGTCAAGGCTCCTTTTTTCATCATGGATTTCCGGTAGACCAATAACTCTCAAATTGTCTGTGGTTATATGAAGGTGATGGAATACTATTGTGCCATAAGAAATGGGGATGATGCAGACTTCACAACAACCTGGAAAAACCTACACGACATAATGCTGAGTGAGCGGAGCAGAGCCAGGAGAACGTTGTGCACAGCCACAGATATGTGGATTCCATGAGGACCAACCCTGACATACTGTGTTTTTCTCAGCAACCTAAGGGGCAAGGACAACTCCAGGGGACTCACGATGGAGAATGCTATCTTCATCCAGACAAAGAACTGCGAAGTTTGAATACAGACTGAGGCACACTACATGCTCGCCTTTTCTGCTTCTCTTTTCTTTTTGTTTTTGGGTTTTTTTTTTTGGTTCTGTTTCTTCTTTCTCATGATTCATTCCATTGGTCAAAATTCTTCTCCACGACTTGACTAGTGCATAAATTAATTCAATGCAAAGTCATTCATGACAGTTATATGAGACTCCATGCCGTCTTGGGGAGGGAGGGGGGAGGGAGGGGAGAAAATCTGGAACTCAAAACTATGTAGAACCGTGTGTGGTAAACCAAAAATAAATAAAGAAATTTATAAAAAAAAAAAAAAAACCTAGAATCACCTACCCAGCAAAACTGAGGATCATGCTCCAAGGCACAATATGGATTTTCAATAAAATGGAGGACTTTCAAGCTTTCTCAGTGAAAAGACCAGAGCTGAATAGAAAATTTGACTTTTAAAAATGAGAATCAAGAGAAGCATGAAAAGGTAATCAAGAAAAAGAACAAGAAAAAGAAATTGCAAGGGACTTACTAAAGTTGAACTGTTTTGTTTACATTCCTACATGGAAAGATGATGTGTATGATTCCTGAGACCTCAGTATTAGGGTGGCTGAAGGGAATATGCATATATATATATATATATGTTTATGTACATATATGTATATATGTATATGTGAGTGTGTATGTAGGTATAAATGTATGTGTATATATATATATATGTATATATATGTGGATGTGTATATATATATGGAGAGAGAGAAAGAGAGGGAGAGAGAGAGAGAGAGAGAGAGAGAGAGAGAGAGAGAGAGAGAGAGCAGGCACAGGGTGAGTTGAAGAAGAAGGGAAGATATCTAAAAGAAATAAAATCAAATTAAGTGATGAGAGAGGAATATATCAATAGAGGAAGGTAGGGAGAGATAAAATGGGGTAAATTATCTCACATAAAAGTGGCAAGAAAAAGCAGTTCTGTAGGAAGAGAAGAGAAGGCAGGTGAGGGGAAATGAGTGAATCTTGCTCTCATCAGATTTGACCTGAGGAGGGAATACCATACATACTCAATCGGGTATCTTACCCCATAGGAATAAAGGAGGAAGAAGATAAAAAGGGGAGGGATTATAGAAGGGAGGGCAGATGGGGGTGGAGGTTATCAAAAACAAACACTTTCAAAAGGGGACAGGGTCAAGGTTGAAAATTCAATAAAGGGGGATAGGTGAGGAAGGAGCAAAATATAGTGAGTCTTTTACAACATGAGTATTGTGGAAGGGTTATACATAATGTTACACATGTGGCCTATGTTGAATTGCTTGACTTCTTAGGGAGGGTGGGTGGGAAGGGAAGAGGGGAGAGAATTTGGAACTCAAAGTTGTAAAAACAGATGTTGAAAAACAACAACAAAATAATTTTGCATGCAACTAGAAAATAAGATACACAGGCAACGGGGCGTAGAAATTTATCTTGCCCTACAAGAAAGGAAGGGAAAATGGGATGGGAGGTTAGTGGGGTGACAGAATGGAGGGCTGACTGGAGAACAGGGCAACCAGAATATACACTAACCTGGACTGGGGGGGGGAGGGTAGAAATGGGGAGCAAATTTGTAGTTCAAACTCTTGTGAAAATCAATCCTTAAAACTAAATATATTAAATAAAAAAATGAAAAAAAAAGAAATCATGTAGACCAAACACATAGTTTTAAACATGAGGAACTGAGCACAGTGGAAGTTACATTACTTGGTCAGTGTCACACAGGCAAGAAGCATCAGAGATATAAGCTATCATTTTCACTGACTCTGCAGTAAATACTATTTGCAATGTGCCATGTAAAGGAAGAGGTTAAATTAGATGATCTCTGATGTGTATTTTGGCTCTAATCCTATGATCTAGCAGAATATTTTTCATCTCAATAATTTTCCCAAAAAAGTAAAGAGTGAAAATAAAAATCACTGTAATAATCATAACTCCCATTTAGGTAATACTTTACCTGAAGGACTTACCAGCCAAAGTGGCTCCATCTGTGTGTCAAACATGATGAAACCTAACTCATCAACCAAGCTGATTAAGAAGGCTCATATTTTATATTCAGGGTTCAGACTCTTAATTACCATTTGAATATAGTGTGACTGCTTGCTTTCCCATTCATTTAACAACAAATTGCTTACTTTTTCTCACTGAATGTCCAGAGCCCTCCAGAGTCAATTCTCATGGCATTTGATAGACCAAAGAGTAAAGATTCTCATCTCATTAATGTTGCTGGAATTTATTCTTATGTTAACTTTCTTTCTAATAGATATTTTCCCCAGTTGTAATAGATCCTTCCTAAATAGCACCTCCTTGGATAGCAAAAGTGATTTTCCCCCTTGTTTTCATTGAGGGAATAGGTGGTCAGGAAGACCTAGCTTCATCTCACCCCTTTGATATATGCTCTCTGTGCATGTGTAAACCCTTTGCCTTTATAAGATCATATATTTCATGTTAGGGGGTACCTTAAAGGCTAGTTATTATAACTTCTCATTTTGCAGTTGAGGAAGCTGACACTGAGAAAGAGCTTATAAATTGTCTAAGGTCATATAAGTAGTAACAGAGAGAGCCACCATTTGAACTCAGCACCTGATTCACCAAATCCAGTGTTTTTTTTTTTCATTCTACCATGCTGACTTCCTCTTTAAGCCTCAGCTTCATCAGCTGTAAAATGGTTACTGTAATGCCTGCCTTGCAGGTCTATTGTGGTCTCAAATGAGCCCTAGCAAGGGGCTAAAATGATACACTATTTGGAAAGTATTGCACAAATCTTAAAGTGCTACATAAATTCCAGTTGTTTTTAGTAGTTGTGTGACCTTGGATAGGTCTCCAAATCTCTGAGCCTTAACTTGTTCATCTGAAAAACTGGGATGATAGAATTTACAATATCTAATTCACAGGATTGCAATGAGGAAAATCCTTTGTCCTTCTAATTGTTATCATTACCAATTTTCCCTACTATGCCAAATACAAAGGGGCTATAGTCCATAATATTGCCACTTCTCCCCATGGCCACAACTAATCTCTCCTTCTGTCTCTTCGCCAGTGAAGCTCATTAAAATCTTACATACAATTTGCTCTATCTCTTGTACAAAAGTCTAGATAATGACTAGCATCCCTGGATCAGAGCTGTGCTCAAGGTTAGGGAATGTGGGTAGTCTGCGAGGGAATAACCCATGGGGGAAGGGCACAATAAGGGTAATTTTTAAGCATTCCTTTTTATAAATAAATGCACATATTTAATGCTAGAAAAATGTACTCTTTAAATCCTCCTGGGGATTTGTTGTTGGATAAGTTAAGTCACATGTAATACAGTGGAGTCTCAAAGCCCCTGATGGCAGAAGCACACAGAAGGATCCAGTTTTCAGACCCTGGCTATGGCCTGCACATGCTTGCTTTTGGCTCTATGTTTTCTACTCTCTGCAGTGTGTCATTTTCAAGTCTTCTTTCATTTTTACTCTCTATCAGATAACTGCCAAAAGAGCAAACATCCAAAATATATCCACATATTAAGACTAGATGAATAGTTTCCAGACCCTTTGTCAAGCTGGTGACCATACTCTGGGAGCTATTTAGCTTATAATATGTCTTATATGGCACCAGATAAGAGTTTAATAAACACTTTTTGATTAATTAAAAGCCAAATGCAACACTCCAAATAGGATCTGAGCAGTGCATAGTCACTAGAAACTTCCTCTTTTTAACCCTTCCCACTTTGCTATTCTTAAAACAACCCAATATTTTGAGTTTGGGGGATTATCATATCAAATTCATGACATATATCAAGCTTGCATTTCAATAATATACCCTTAGCTCTTTTTGTCAGATGAACTTCTATCAATTCATTCTTCTCCAATCTTACATTTTAAAAATTCACTTCTTTGACTCAAATATACGTTTTTACATTTCTTCCTTTTCAGTCTACCTTATTAAATTCATTCCAATGTTCTAATCTGTCTAAATGCTTTAGAATTGTAATTCATTCAATATGTGAACTACACATCTTAATTTTGAGTCATCTTTAAATTTCATAAGTTTACTATCTTCGACTCTATTCACATCCAAAATTAAAAAAAAACATAATCACGACAGGGTCAAGAATCGATCTATTGATACTCCACCCCTAGAGATACAAGTTGGAATTGAATCCTTAATAGTGGTTCTCTGGATTTGACTGTCCACCATTTGCAAATCTGCAGAACTGTAGTATCATTTACAATGGTCCAACTATTTAAGCAGCATTTGACAACAGGATGACAAGGCCTCTAGAGGCCTCAATTCACTGTGACAACTACATTACTAAACAAACATTTCTACGTCCATCATAAATCAATGCCCTTTCATTCCCTATCTTTCTAGCACACCTCCCACTGATGGCCACTTGGAATTGATGATGACTGTATGAGATTTATTGAATTGTAAGGGCAAAGTGCAAAAAGAAATTTACCACAGATTTTTAGAACATTCATAATTTTAGTTCAAATTTCTTTAGTCACCAACTAGAAAGGCAGTGGATAAGGAAATGTCTTGGAATCAGAAAGACGTTGGTGCAAGACATATCTATGACACCATACTGACTATGTGACCCTGGGATAGTCATTTGACACCTCAGTGCTTAAGGCAATTTTCTGTGATGCTCAGATGTAGGGCAGTTGCCAAACTACTTTGGTGGAGAAAGTTTTTTTTTTATATTTAATTTATTTATTTTCAGTTTTCAACATTCATTTCCGTAAGTTTTATATTTTCTCCCCCTCCCTCCTCTATTCTCTCCCCTCCCTCCCCAAGATGGCCTACAATCCGAATGCTACTGTACACTACATTCCTGCTCAACACATTTTCATATTAGTCATGTTGCATAGAAGAATTTTAATGATTGGGAGAAACTATGAGAAAGAAAACGAAGCAAAACAAAAGAGAAAAAAGCCTGCTTCACTCTGCAGTTTTGACTCCATAGTTCTTTCTCTGGATGTGGATGGCATTTTCCACCAAAAGTCCTTTGGAAAAGTTTTAGCTCCTTACATTTCTGAGAAGAGCTAAGTCTATCACAATCAGTCCTTGCATACTGTGGTTGTTATTGTGTACAATGTTCTTCTCATTCTGCTCACTTCACTCAGCATCAGTTCATCTAAGTCTTTCCAGATTTTCCCAAAGTCTGCCTGCTCATCACTTCTTATAGCACAATACTATTCCATTACATTTATATGCCATAACTTCAGCAGTCATTCCTCAATTGATGGGCATCTCCTAGACTTCCAGTTCTTGGCCACCACAAAAAGAGCTGCTATAAATATTTTCCTTCATGTGGGACCTTTACCCATTGTTATGATCTCTTTCGGATATAGCCCTAGAAGTGCTATTACTGGGTCAAAGAGTATGTATATTTTTATAGCCCTTTGGGCATAGTTGGTGGGGAAATTTCTTCACCAAGTGCTCCCTATGCCAATGGAATTAACTACTAGACCAAAAAAACAAACAAAACATCTAGCATGACTGCTTATTTCGTGTATTGCAAATCAATTAAAAAAAACAATAAATGGTAGCTGAGTATGATGGGATGAGCCTAAAAAATAAAACTGTGTATGGAGAGATAAAAAGGACTAATTATTTCATGCAAATGAGGCATAAAGGAATAATTGATACAGAAGAAGATAGTGGTAGGGAGGGCAGGTAGCACTGGAACATTACTGTCACTGGAAATGGGTTAAGAGGGAACATCATACATATCTAGAATGGTATAAAAGTCTTACAATTTCAGAAAGAAATAAAAGGGCAAGTGGATGGGGTGGGTGAGAGGGTATGAGAGGGACTCTGAGAGAGGTGAGTAGGTTAAGGAATAGGAGGGCAAGGTAGTGGGTAGAAGTAATGCAGAGGAGTGAGGAGGAATAGGGTAAATAGGATGAGAAGAATAATGAGAAAAAATGGAAGGAGGAAAACACACAATAAGTAAATATAGCTTAGAATGTGAATGGAACAACTTTATCCATAAAACAGAATATATATAGATTAAAAATTTAAAATCAACAATATGTTGCTTTGAGGAAACATTATATAAATGAGAGATACACACAAAGATAAAATAAAGGACAGGAGTAGAATTTAGTATGTAAAAAAGCAGGGGTAGTAATCATGATCTCAGACAAAGTTAAAGTTAGAATATATTTATTTAATCTATTTTATATTTATTAATCTAATATATTTTATTTTAATCTATTTAATCAAAAGTGAAAATAGAGAAACTACACATGTCAGCAATGTTATTCAATATTGTTTTAGACCACTTAAAACACCTAAACAGTATAAAATACCTGAGTGTATACTTGTCAAAACAGACACAGGAATTATAAGAATATAAACATAAAACATTTTTAAACAAATAACCTCAGATCTAATAATTGAAATAATATTTATTGTTCATGGAAAGTAAAGCCAATATCATTTTAAAATGACAATTTTACCTAACTGATATATTTATTCAATATCATCCAAATTAAATTACTTAAAAATTATTTTACCAAGTTAAAAAAATAACAAAATACATTTGGAAGAACAAAAGGTCAGGAACTTCAAAGAAACCAAGGTAAAAATATATAAAGGAAGTAAATTCAGCAGTATCAGACCTTCAACTAAATTATAAGATAAGAGAGTTGCTAAAATGTAAAAAGGGTAATGTTGATTATTTTTTTTAATTTAAATTTATTTATTTAACATATTTGGTTTTCAACATTGATTTTCACAACAGTTTGGATTACAAATTTTCTCCCCATTTCTACCCTCCCACCCACTCCAAGATGGCATATATTCTGGTTGCCCTGTTCCCCAGTCAGCCCTCCCCTCTATCACCCCCCTCCCCTCTCATCCCCTTTTCCCTTCCTTTCTTGTAGGGCAAGATAAATTTCTACGCCCCATTGCCTGTGTATCTTATTTTTTAGTTGCATGCAAAAACTTTTTTTTTTTGAACATCTGTTTTTAAAACTTTGAGTTCCAAATTCTCTCCCCTCTTCCCTTCCCACCCACCCTCCTTAAGAAGTCGAGCAATTCAACCTAGGCCACACGTGTATCATTATGTATAACCCTTCCACAATACTCATGTTGTGAAAGGCTAACTACATTTTGCTCCTTCCCAACCCATCCTGCTTCATTGGATTTTCTCCCTTGACCCTAATGTTGATTATTTTTAATTAAAATTTTCTTATATAAAAAACCTATATAGCGAAGAACAGAAGGAATGCAGAAAATTGGGGAAAAAAATCTTTCATAGACAATTTCTCAAATAGAATGTGATTGGGTTGAAATATTGTTATGGTGTAGGAAATGATGAGCCGGCCGATTTAGAAAAGAAATGGAAGACCTGGACTTATGAAGGAAGAGGCTATCCACCTTCAGAGAAACAGATAATAGGTGGAAATACGGATTGTACAGTCTTATATATGTGTATGAGTGTATATGTGTAGATATGCATGTATATACACACACTATATATACATACATATGCATATGCACACACATGTGTGTATATACATATACACACACATATACACATATACATATATACTTGCTTATTGTAGTCTTTTTCGGAGAGGAGTCGTGGGAGTGGAAAATAATTTTAAAAGTGCACAGCAGAGAACAAAAGAAAACCAACAAGGAAACAAAAAAAACAAAAAAAAAACTGGGCAGCTTTGAAAACAATGTGTAGTATTTATTATATATGTTTTCTTGAAATGGAAATTTATTATTTTATATTTAATCCTCTCTCATGGTCTGTTGTGTACACAGCAATGTTTTTTTCTTTTCTCAGTTTGTATTTAAGTTTAAAATAACATAAACAAAAAAATTATGCAGTACAATCAGAAGATTTGTAACTACCATCTACTTTAGTGTTTATCTGATCCCATTTTACAGAGGAGCAAACTGGGGACAAGTGACTTAGGATCATAATAGTTTAAAACTGACTATCTGACCCAGTCTTCTCATTTGACAAACGAAGGAATTGTAGCTCATACAGGTGAAGTTTCTTGGCCAAGCTGAGGCAGGTATAAAGGGCCATAATTAAACTCGATATGCAGGTTGCTAAGAATTCAATGCTTTTCTGGCTATTCCAAGTTGTCCCCCCCGCAACATACCTGAATTATGATGCATATTTTTAATAATATTATGATTTCTATGTGGCCTCATTTAAGTGCATGTTAGTGCTATGGCTCTTGGCCAAAACATCAGCCTCACATCTCAAGATGCTACATTTTACCTTCAAACCCCAGCACTTGTTTCCATTTGGCTGCCTCTTTTATGCCTGCCAAGGAGTTACATGTCATTTGTATTTTAAGACACAAATGGATTAACAGGCCCAAATTCCCAGCATCAATAGCCTCAGTTCCACAGGCCAATTTAGCAATCCTTAAAGGGACATTATTGCTATGGGGAGCCATCAATCCTCTGGTATCATCTATTACTCACCCCCATCCACCCCTGTCCACCCCCACTCCTACTCCCCAGCCTTGTGATGCAGCAGGTACACAAACCAATGGGAAATAAATTCTTATGAGAACCAGATTGTAAAATGGCAATTATATTCAAATTCAAAGCACATTTGAGAGGAGGGGGTTATGAGGGGAGAAGGTGGACTGGATCTAGTATTCTATCAGTATGGCAGAATGTCCAGAGTAAAAACTCTTCCCAGGATTCAAAATGACAGTTTGTCTATAATGTACAGTCTTTGGAGCTGCCTAATGATATTGAGAGGCTAAATTACTTGCCCCCTTACTATGTATGTAGCCAGTAAATTTCCATGGTATGGTTTGAAGGCAGGTTTTCCTTATTTAAGTTTGGTCCTCAATCTACTAAGGCATGCTATCTACCAACTTGTAGTGTGCTAGAAAAGCTTATAGATTTTGAGTTTGAGGATCTGGTTTCCAGTCCAGGAATAGGCAAAGTACTTCACTTCTGTGGAGATCCCTATAAAATGGAGGGTAGGCTAGATGACCTCAATTTACCTCCAAATGACTTATTTGTAATTCTATGTTGTTGTAAGTCTTACAAGGCACTTTTTTTCCACAACCATACCATGAGGTCAGGGGTGTGCTGGCAAATGTTTAACAACCTGCTGTCCAAATTAAAAAAAATGTATAACAGGATACACCTTTAGTTTAATTTTGTTATTAACCTTTTCTTCATCACTTTTTTTTAAAGTTTAGACGATCAACAATAAAAATAAATCAAGCCATAATTTGGGTTGCTGATTTTCAACGTGCAAATGTTCGCACTGAAAATTTAACAATCAGTTCTCCTAAGCCAGTGTGGTCTGAATCCATGCACTCCTGAGTTCAGTATGCAAACTTTGTCCTATATTTAAAATTAGGAAATTAAAGTTCCTAGAAATGAAATTACTGGATCAATCTCCCAGAGATAAGTGTCAGAGAACAAAAATTCCCCTGGTATCTTGAGCCCCATGCCAGAATTATGCCTTATAATAAGTAAACAAATAATAATACAAAGTAAACTAAGTTTAATAAGTGACAGAACTGGAATTGCTACTCATCATCCAGAGGGAGAAGCCCCATAAACTGCCACATTTTGTTCTTCACTGATGACCATCTGTACGTAGAACTTTATTAACACAAAGAGATCACCAACCTGTTGGTGAAAGGAGGCCTGGTATTTCATGAGTCTTCCCTGCCCGTCTATAAATTCAAAGATACAATCAGAAGCTGAAAAAATCATCTTCTGCAACTTTGCTCAATGTTTCAGCAAACCTCGGAAGAGTTGTCATTTCTGGGTAACCCCAAGGTAAGAGTGAATCATGGGTAAGAGGTGTGGGGTTCTGTTCAGCTGGATCTCATTAGTTTTCCTCCCTTGAGATTACTGACAATGAACAATAAGTGCAGGTGAATTCTAGAAAAAGTCTAGGTGGAAAGGAGGTCACAATAGGAAGGAGAGGGGAGAATAGCTAGGGTAAAGACATCATGTTGGATGAAGAAAGTCTAAACTAAAGAGAAGGCAGAGAGAGGATATGACTTCAATTACAGAGGTTTACTTTTTTCCACACTGCAAGTTCATATTCATTTTTTCATGTTCACAGCTCCTAATAATATAGTGCCACCCCATTCACTGAGTCTTCTTGAAGGGAATGTCTATTCCTGAATGGAGCACAGAGCAATAGGAGATTGTCCTTCAAGTTTTCAGGGGTGAGTTGCTAGAGGATTTGGACCGTTCCTTCATACCAAGCTCTATTTAGTGAGCAAGGTAGGAAAGAATGCCTGAACAAGAAGGCAACAGATAGAGATAATAAACTCCCAGACTTCACCTTGAGGATGTATTGTTGTATTACCATTAATATTTACATTCCTTGGAGCAGAGACCAGATTTGAATCTGGAAATTCTTCATTCCAAGTTCAATAATCAAGTTATTGCTACACAGAGCCCTGAGAGCACATTAGGTCTTAATGCTAATCTCCATGATTCAATTCAGTATTTTGGAGTCAGTCATGATGAAGCCTTGGAAGGCAGAGATATCTGATTGGCATGACTCTGATCCTCCCCATGGTCCACACATAGAAAAACTTATCATCCCAGGTGATGCAGGATGGCTCAGAGACAAGTATAGTATTCTTCATATATTAGTTTGTTGTCCATATTCCCTTCTCTTTCCTTATAAACAATAGATTAATGAAGGCAAAATAGTTTAAATTAGAGATAAAATGACCTGTCTTCAAATTCTGACTCTGCCACTTACTTTCTTTGTCACTTTGGGAATTTACTACACCATTCTGAGTCTGTAAAATAAGGGGAGGGGATTTGAATCTAAAGTCCCTTCAGGCTAAAAATATATGATGCTATGAATTTTTACCATTGGAGGCAGTGAAGATCACAGTTGAATTTTGTCCTCTGACCCTTACTGGTTGTATGTCTGATTAAGACACAACTTCTTCAGGTTCTAGTTTCCTCAGTTGCAAGACTGAAATAAGGATATCTATAGCATCCAGTTTCTAAGGTCGTTTTGGGGATCAAAAGAATTAATGCATGCTTAGCACTTCATAAACTTTAAGTATAATATGAATGTTAACTCTCCTTCCCAACCCTTCTTATTATTTGAAATCCAATTCCAATTACCATTTTCTCCATGAATCCTTCCTTGACCTTCTCTACCTCAGTCAGGTCTTTGGAATAGAATTCAATGAAATAAACAAAAACAACAACAAAATTATCTATGAGCATCACAAATAGCCAAAAGGAAGGAAAATATTTCAATCATTTTTGCATTAAAATACAATTACTTTCTTTTCAAAGTCTCAGTCATCATTTTTCATTGGAATACCCCAAAGGATGTATTCACAACCTATTATTGACTACCTGTATGGGAGGTGATCTTATACTGGGCAATGCAGGGGATGCTGAAATAGGCGAGATTCAGGCCCTGATGTAAAGAACAATCAAGTGAATATACTGAAAAGCAATATATTGTGCATACTTTATGAATCACATTAACAATCCATCTTATAAGAGTACAGGAGCAGTATAGCTGATGAGGTCAGTAAGAGAAAGGGTGCAAAGAAATAAGAGAAGAACATGCAGGAGAAATCCTTGAGGAATAACCACAGTCGTGAATATGATAAAGATGATGAGTCAACAAAGGAAATTAAAAAGAGGTCAGGCAACCAAGAGAAAAACTGGGAGACTATCTTGAAAACCAGTGGTTTTGTGCTGGGTTTTGAAGATAAGGTAGAATTTTCATAGACTGGGATGGAAGGAAAGGGAGTCTAGAAGAGGGAAATAGTACAAGAAAAAAATACGGAGGACTGATATATAACTAACAAATTTGGTAACCTGGGCAAGTAGCATCACATGTTCTGAGATAAATAATATTCAAAAAAAAAGTTGACTAAGACTGAGAAAACTATAGAAGCAAGATGGGGAAGACATCCCTCCACCTAGGGTATATAACATGGAAGTTTCCAATGTTAAGTATATATCTTGAAAAACTAAGTACCAAACTAAATTTTGGGACACTGGGACAAAACCTAGCCACTATCTGTTAGAGAAGATCAGGAACTAGAGACAAAGAGTGACAATAATAAACAAAATTTTATACTACTTTAATGTTTTAAATGTTCTTCCCTGTTATCTCATCTGATTCATACAACCCCATGAGCTATTTATTTAAATGTATTATTATTACCATTTCATAGAAAAGAAAATGAACCTCATATAACTTCAGTGTATATAATCTCATGGCTAATAAGTGCCAGGAACAGAATTTTAATCCAAGTCTTCTTAGCTTCAAATCCATCCAGCTTCTCATTATGCCTTTGCTCTCTATGTAGTTAGATTTGAAGAGATTAGAGATGGGAAAGAGATCAAAAAGCTAGGCTGAGATAACCTTTGAGCTTTGCATTTCTTTTCAGTTTGTTTTGGCCAAACTAAAGTTGTGCTCTTCACAAGAATATATCAAGCAAAACAAACCTAATAGCAATGATAAATGCATGTTCTTTCTCATTTTCTTCAGTGGGCATTAAAGGGAAATACTGAGAATAGTCTGCAGGGAACAACCACTCAACTATAATGAACTATCCAGATATGCACATGTGTATTTTGAATATAACACAAAAAACAAGGGCATCCATTTCTGACATTAGTCAATTCTATATCTACAGAGTTTCTCTACACAAAGGAGGGAAGGGTGAATAGGTGCCTTGTCTCAGCCAACCTTTGGGTCTGAGCTCTGTTGTGATTGGACAGTCTCTTATTTCAATTGTTTCATTTACATGATTACATTGGTGAGGTACACATGATTACACTGGGAACAGACCCACTGTTCATCCTTCCAGATGAGTCTTCTGATGCCTCCTTCCATCCTTTGTGTTGCTGTTGGTTTTTTTTTTTTGCTTTACAGGACAATAACATGCCATTAACATGCCAAGGTGGGAGCAGATAGTGACCTCCCAACAGCCTCACCTACTCATGCTCAGCCCTGTCCTCTTTCTCCCTTTTCATGTCACTGGCACCAGGAGCAGCCTGATCCCCTTCATTGAGGAAGGAGGTGGGACATGTTGCTGGCTTGGGATCCCAGCTTCAGCCTCAGGCAGCCCAGTGAGGAAATGATCCAGAATCTTGCCCAGGGTCATCCAGCCCTTAGTATTAGTATACTAACAGTAAGAGCAGCAGGAGGAGTAGCAGCAAGAGAAGCAGAAGGAGTAGTACTAACAGCAGCAGCAGCAGCAGCAGCAGTGATATTAACAGCAGGAATGGTAGCATCAGAAGCAGCAGTAGTATGAAGGCAGCAGCAGAAGAAGCAGCAGCAGCAGAAGAAGCAGTAGCAAGAGGACTAGTGACAGCAGCAGCAGCAACAGAACAGCAAGAATAGCAGATACTGTACATAATTCTCAACTTCAGAGCAACTCTAAACAAATGCGTAATGTATTTCTAAAGCTACATCTCAGATGATCAAAGCTTAAAATTTATGATACTATCTTTGAAAGACAGCTGTTGTCTTAGAAACAAATACTTATTGTGAACTCACTTTTTCATGTGGGATATTATTTTGTGTCTTCTATAAATTTAGGAGTTTTTGTCACATTTAGACCTTCGAGTATTTTCTGTACTCAGTGTTTCTTTTCTAAATTTAGGTTGGGTTTTTTTTGGAGGGGGGAAGGCAGGGCAATTGGGGTTAAGTGACTTGCTCAAGGTCACACAGCTACTACACATGACAAGTGTCTGAGGTCGGATTTGAACTCAGGTCCTCCTGACTCCAGGGCCGATGCTCTAATCACTGCACCACCTAGCTGCTCTCTTTTACCAATTTAAATAATCTGGTAAACATTATAAAGTTTTAGGGTTAGCTTTCAAAAGCATTGAAGTATTGTTTCTTATGAAATTATGTATCTTTGCTGTAAAAACAGCCCTGATGTAAAAACAGCCTTGATTGTAAACATGAATAGTTGTGTGAAATAAATACTTCTGTTAAATTACAAAAAAAGAAAGGGGGAATCTGAGAAATTGAGGAAAAATTTTCTAAGATGAACATATCTTCCTATTTTTTTCCTTCTTAAAGTCTCCACAGTTCCTTACATTAATAGTTCATTGTTTGAGTCTTCATGGCCTTGATGTGATCTGGGCAAAGCTGTGGCCCCAATAACATTCATCAACATTTGTGGACTGATGAACATTAGATTATCTCTAAAATGATGGAGGAATATTCCTCCTCAGTTTTTACTTCTAATGTTGGGGTTCAGTTTGAGCTCAGAGTTTTGCTTAGAGTCATGGTTAAGAATTAGACCTGTGTTTATGCTAGATCTAAGGATGAGATCAGAATTTTAGCACTAGAAGAGACCTTAGTGATTAGGTCCTTCAGCAATTGAATTTTAGGGAAGTGGAAGTGAAAGTGGCCTATTTATGTATAGATATAACCATACATATCTGGGACAAGATTCAAACTCAGGCCTTTCTGAATCCAAATTTAGAACTCTTTTCATTTCTCCACTGACATGGTATTTTGTTTGATCCTCACAATTAGGTTGTGACTTATCGTTCGCATTTTACAGGTGAGGAAAGTGAGGCTCAAAGAGGTTAAGTGCCTTTTCTAGTTTCAAGCAACTAAGAAGTATAAAAGAAAAGATCTGGACTCTTCTTGATTGCATTTTCAGTACTTGAACAACTATATCATCAATGGATTTGGGATCAAGTTTTGGTGTAAAGTTACTTTAAAAGCAAAACCACTTTCTCCTGCTTTTTCTGCCTGTTTGACTACTCCTTTTAAGTTTCCTTTGCTAACTAATCATCCATATCATATCCTCTAAGTATGAATAATATTCAAGGTTCTGTCCTGGGCCTCATTTCATCTGTCTCTGAAATCTTTCTCTTGATAAGTGAATCAGCTCCCATGGGTTTAATTATCATTTCTATATCAATGATTCAGATATCTATATTTCAAATCCTATCATCTTGAGCTCTAATCCTGTGTCACCAATATTCTATTGGACTCTTCAAACTGTATATTTCAGAGATATCATAAATTCAATGCCTCCAAATAGGATTCAATAACCTTTCTCTCAAATCCACCATTCTTCTGTACTTTTATATTTCTGTACTACATTAGGAAAATCCCTAAGCTTCCCTGCGGTTCAGTTTCCTCATTTGTGAAATGGAGAGGTTTTAGTAGAGGGCTAGTAAAATTACTTCTAACTCTAGAAATATCAGCCAATATTTTTTTCAGTGATCTTTCCTTCCTACTGTAGGCTTCTGTGTGTCTTCTGGGTTCCTGATGACAAATGACTTCTATATATGTAGATCAGAATGTTCCCTGTAACTGTATGTCTTAGAAGGTTGCCTAGTACAAAGAAGACATTTTGTTATACTTGTTAATTCATTGATTAATGTTAGGTTTAAGGTTATGTCTATTTATCCCAGAGTGAGGCTTCCTGCATTCCCTTTCCCCAAGAGGGTAAATAATATGGGGAATCCAGCTCTGCAAGTCATTAACTAATTATTGAAAACAGACAGATATTTGCTTGACATTTAAAAAAAAGTGCAGATCTTTGCCAGGTGAAGTAGAAAACACCAGGCAATTAACAGATGTAGTGTAATCACTGACTTTTAGCAATGGATGTTTTACATATTAACCTCATCCCCCTCCCCCAGGATGCTACCTTTATGGGGAAAAAAGTACATATAAGAAGCCAGAGAAGATATTAAAAAAACATATTCAAGAGAGCATTGAAGGACAAAACTTGGAGGACAGTAAACCAGTGAAAAAATGGAAAAGATATGTAAAGATTTCTGTCAAACTATTTTCTCTATCAGTGACAAGAGAGTCATCTCATTTGGCCTGTAAAATCAAAGTCCCAGATGAAGTTCATAAAGAAGGAGAAATCTAAACAAAGAAAACAAAGCTATAGAGAACAATTGATTGGAATAGATCAAGTATTCATAGAAATATATGCTAGAGGTGATGCAATTTTGAGGTTGTTGAGGAATTGATTCTCAAGCTATCTGCAAGAGAAGAAAATTTGGAAAGCTTGGGAAAGTTATGGATGTTGTCTTTATAGAAAAAAAATGATCAAGAAAATATTAGTAACTACTGGCTCATATATCTACTTTCTTATCTCTACAAAATATTGATGAAAATAAGCTATACACATAACAATTGCTATCTGGATAAACGTGTGAGCACTGAACATGTCAGCTTTTGAAAATACTATTTTACAGCAGACCATATTTTTATAGTTACGGAATTGACTGAGAGGCTTAAAGAATATACTATCTCACTGTACTTATTCTTTGTTGACTTAAGAAAAAAGTTTTGGTAGAACAAAACTCTGCCTTAAAGGCTCTTCCCTGGTGAAATGTTTACATGTATTGTTGTATGAGATTCTTTGAAAGAAGGAACAACAAAGATAATATAATTTGACGATCACTGAATATTAGTGTATACATATTTGCCGAAGACATTTCCCATTTTCAGGAGGGACATCCAGTGCTGAGTATAAAAAGAATGTTTCCTGAACTCTCTTCTGCCATCTCTCTCTCCTCCCGTGTCCTTAGTAGCTCCGAAAATCCAAAGAGAAGCACGGCCCTGCGTGAAGCAGAGTTGGGAAGCCACCGACGCCGAGGCCGCTGCCGCTGCCTCCTCCTTCACAGCCGTGGCTTCAGCCGCCGCCATGGTGAAGGCGCCCAAGATCTAACTCACCTACTGCAACAAGTGTGGCACAAGGCACCAGCCGCACAAGGTGACGCAGTACAAGAAAGTCAAGGACCCTCAGTAAGGTGAGGACAAGCGGTGTTCCGAGTGCAAGCAGAGAAGCTATGGCAGTCAAGAGGGTCAGCATCACGAAGATCGCTTTGAGGGTCGAGCACGTGGAGCCCAGCTGCATGTCCAGGATGATGCTGGCCTTCAAGAACTGCAAGCATTTCGAGCTGGGAATAGGCAAGAAGAGGAAGGAACAAATGACCTAGTTCTGAACTGCCTCCAGAGAGCCCTCGGTTCCAAGAGAGAAATGCTTAAAATGTTGAAGCTCCAGGAAAAAAAAAAAAAGTGATTCCTTATCAGAGATCAAGTCCTTCAGATGTGTTTTTTATGGGAGTGACTGTGGTGATCTCCCTGGAACACTGCAGTGTCTAGATCTGTTTAAAGTAGTTTGGCTTCACTAGCCATGCAGGGAAAAAAAAGGATGAGGAATGACTATTAGCCACATTGTGATTAGGAAATGGATAGATTAAAAAAAAAAACTACCCTATCAGGTTGAATAGCTACTGTGGTTGAACCTTGAACTGGACCCAAAATTAAATAGTAGGAGAAAAGCAAAATAGATTGTTGCCACTCACAGTTTAAGAAGCACTGAAGGGGTAGCAGTGGAAAAAAAGTTTAAGAAGCCCTGGACTAGAGTTGAATACAATGTAAAGACATAAATTGGTTGCAATTTACATCCTTCTTCCAATATTTATTTGATAACATCTATTTCAATACTTCCTCTGCAAAAGTCTTTCTCTGATGGACTTTTCATTGTAATTTCTTGAAGATTCTGCCTGTGAAGTACATTCATGGATCAATGTTTTAGATTTTTATCCAAAGACAAGACTTACCTACTAATGAAGGCCAATTAAATTTGGTTTCAAATATTTTTTTTCATTTCCTATTAACTCTGCTTACTATTTGATAAAAAATATATAATGCTGCCTTTAAAAAAAATCTCCATTTCTGGAGACAGATGCTAAGTAATCTCTGAGCTCAACCAGAGTAGGAAAGAGCCCACCTTGAGCTCATTTACCAATGAAGTTGAAATGTCAAGAAGACTTGTGAGAAGGCAATGAAGGAGGTAATTATACATATAATGTAACATCTCTCTCCAGGAAGAAAATCAATCTCTGTGTTGATGGAAAGCTGACAAATTTTTACCAAAATCATACAGAAATCAATAATAGTTATTTGTTGGTTACCAACAGGATGTGCATTTACTGCTCGCTCTCTCTCTCTCTCTCTCTCTCTCTCTCTCTCTCTCTCTCTCTCTCGATTTCCCTCTCCCTCTCCCTCCCTCCCTCACCCTCTCTCCCTCTCTCTCTCTCTCTCTCTCTCTCTCTCTCTCTCTCTCTCTCTCTCTCTCTCTCCTACTTTTGTTTTTTCAGACTTTTCCATGGTAAAAAGTTCCCTCATATTACCAAGGGAAAATAACACCAATGCAAACTTCACTGGAGATTCAGCAGCTTGAAAACAGAAGTACAAAAATTGAGTTAAGAAAATAACTCCTTAAAAAATTGAATTGGGCAAAAGAAAAAAAAAAAACATCCACTGAAGAAAGGAACTCCTTCAAAAGAATAATTTGCCAATTGGAAAAGGAGTTCCAAAAGCTAACTGAAGAAAATAATTCCTTAAAAATTAGAATTGGGAAAGTGGAAGCTAATGACTCTATGAGACATCAAGAATCAGTCAAATGAATTAAAAATAGGAGAAAGTGTAAAATACCTCATTGTAAAAACAACTCACTTGGAAAATAGATCCAGGAGAGACACTTTAAGAATTAATGGATGTTTCAATAACCTGGCTAGCAGCTTCTGTGGGGGTATAAGATTCACCCACAGCCAGCACCCAGAAAGCTGCCAACAGCACAGGTTCTTTCGATCTACTTAATTAAGGAAAGCAAGGTGAAGGGGTTGACGAGCTTACTTTTAATTCAGCATTCAAATATCATTCAGTTAGTTCAGGGGAAAAAACCAGTACCCTGAACTTCAAAACAAAATGCAAACAAATTACAAACATCAACAGACTTTGTCTGATTCAATCCCAACACATAATTACCAGAGTTTAACAAATCTCAACATCCGGGTTTACAAGCTGGAGGGCTCCTTAGCTACAGCTGCCCGGAGTCTCCTCATAAACACCATCTCCAGAGCCCTGGACAAATGGCTCTGTCCTCCCTTGTTATAGGGCTTCAGACATCAAACATCATCTGAATCACCAGATCTCAGGCTCTGGTGACTGGTTCTTGAGTTGGCCCCTCCCCTTAGGACCCTGGGAGGTTCACATCCACATGGATTATGTTAACAGCGAATGGGGTTTGGATCTGGGGCCTAGCACCTAGTAAAGCTCACTGAGATAAATTGAGTCACTCAAAGAAAACAAAGGCCATTCTGGTTACAATGGACTAGTTTTTTTTTTTTTTGGTTGCCAACACAGAAAAGCAGAATTAGCCAAATGGAAAAGGATATCCAAAAGACCACTGAAGAAAATGCCACCTTAAAAATTAGATTGGAGAGGGTCAGAGCCAAGATGTCCACATGAAAACATCGTCTTACCAGAGCTCTCTCACAAGTTCTGTCAGATTTCTATAAAAAAGTGAATTTGAGCAGATTTGAGAGCATTAGAAACCTCGAGCAGTCTGAGTGGGGCAAATTTCCAAGCCAGGAGAGTCTGAAAGGCCAAAGGAATGAATCTGTAGGCTTGGAGAGCGCTCTGCATGCAGAGCTGCTCCAGACAGCACTGGGAAAAAGCTGGGCACCCAAAACTGGCAGAGATCCCCAAGCCTCCCAACACAAGACAGCAGTCTGTGGAAGCCACGAGAGACAGCTCAATGCCACAGGCCGTGAGACATCAATTCCTGAGGTTTGCAGCCCAAAGGTATGAGATGCATCTTCTTGAACTTCTCGGAGACATAATGGCCAGGCAAATGGCTTTAATCTCTCCTCCCTCACCCAGAGAATTCCTCGGAAAAAAAGAAAGCTAGAATAGAGGAGATAGAAGTGGGGTTTCAGTGGCCAAGTAGTAGGAGTTCCTGAGTCCCAGAGGGGTAGAGCTAGCAGGGGTCAACACAACACCAGGAGCAAAGACGTACTCTTGCTCCCCCAGGGGAAGTGCCAGACACCAGCTCAAACAACAAAGAGCTGAGACCATTGCTGAAGAACAACAGTGCTGGAGAGCAACCTTAGGGCAAGAGACCTCAGGCAGCCAAACCCCTCCCCCACACCGAAGGAAACTAAAGGCTATAATTCACAAAGCCAACAACTAGACTCACATTCCCCAGAATAAGAAAGCTGGGACAGAGAACCCTGAGCCCCAAAAGCAGATATTTATTGTAAAGCCAGGAAAAGGCTAACCAACATGAAGAAGAACCCAAAAAAAAATGAGGATCTTTGATTCTTTTTTTGGAGACAGGCATAATCAAAATACCAATTTGGAAGAGGATAGCAATGACACTATACCCACATCTGATATCTCAAAAGGGAATGTGAGCTGGGCTCCAGCCCAAAAACTGTTACTGGAAAAGCTAAAGGAGGATTTTAAAAACCAAATAGGGAGGTAAAAGAAAAAATGGAAAAAAATGGAAAAAAAATCCACTGATGAAATCAAGTCCCTAAAGAATAAGATTGGTGAAATTGCTACAGAGATTCAGAATCTAAATAGAGAAGATGACACTCTGAGAGGTAAAATCAACCGATTGGAAAAGGATAATCAAAAGCAAAATGAAGACAGTAACTCATTAAAATCAGAGCTAAGCAACGGGAAGCTAATGACTCTATGAGGGATCAAGAAGTAGTAAAACAAAATGTAAAGAATGAAAACTTAGAAAAAATGTGAAATATCTGATTGGGAAAACAACTGACCTGGAAAATAGATCCAGGAGAGACAATTTAAGAGTTATTGGTCTACCAGAAATGCACAATGAAAAAAAGAGCCTTGACAGTATCATTGAAGAAATTCTCAAAGATAACTGCCCAGAGGTCCTAGAACCAGAGAGGAAAATAGTCACTGAAAGAATTCACTGATCACCCCCTGAGAGAGATCCCAAACTGAAAACACCAAGAAATATTATAGCCAAATTTCAGAATTACAAAGTCAAAGAGAAAATACTGCAAGCAGCCAAAAAGAAACAATTCGAATATTGTGGAACTACAGTCAGAATAATGCAGGATTTCTCAGCTTCCTCCTTAAAACACAGGAGAAATTGCAATATGATATTTCAAAGGGCAAAAGAGCTGGGACTACAATCAAGGATCAACTACCCAGCAAAACTAAGCATAATTTTTCAGGCAAGGAGATGGACATTCAACGAAATAAGGGAATTCCAGACCATCCTGAAGAAAAGGCCAGAACACAATGGAAAATTTGATCTCCAAATACAAAACTCAAGAGAGACATAAAAAGGTAAACAGGGGGAAAAACCCGCACAAACCTTATTAATCAATAAGACCAAATTATTTGCATCTTTATATAGGATTATATCATCTTAAGTATGTTACCTATATACATATATGTATGTCAATGTTGAGAATAGTACAGTTATTATGATAATTGAAAGGTATACACATAGATTGTGAATGCCTGCATAAAATAATTGATATAAGGATAAAAAGCATAATTAAGAGATGTAAAGGGAGGGCTACTAGAAAACAGGTAAGGCGGTAGTAGAAAAGGGTAAATTACACCAAATGAAGAGGCACAAAAACACGTTTTAGTAGAGGGGAAGAAGGGAGGGAGAAGAGCAATATTTGAACTTTAGTCCCATCGGATTTGGTTCAAGAAGGGAATAACATACTATGATAAGTATAGAAATCTAACTTGTCCTACAGAAAGTAGGAGGGGAAAGGGGGGAAAAAGGGAGCGGGGTGGTCAGAAGGGAGGGGAGAAGTAGCAAGCGGGAAACGGTAAGATAAGGGAGGGGAATAAAAAGGTAGGGTAAAATGAGGAAGACAGTGGTCAAAAGCAAAACTTTGTTGAGGAGTGGAAGGGGAAGGAGAAATAAAAGCATAAATGGAGGAAATAAGATGGAGAAAAAGACACAGCTAGAAATCATAACTGTGAATGTGAATGGGATGAACTCTCCCATAAAATGGAAGCAGATAGCAGAATGGATTAAAAATCATAATCCTACAATATGCTGTTTACAAGAAACATTTGAAACAGGGGGATACACACAGGGTAAAGGTAAAAGCCTGGAGTAAAATATATTGCGCTTCAGCTAAATTAAAAAAAAAAAAAAAGCAGGTGTAGCAATCCTGATCTCAGACAAAGCAAAAGTAAAGATAGATTTAATTAAAAGATATAAGAAAGGACACTACATCCTGCTAAAAGGCACCATAAACAATGAAGCAATATCATTGTTTAACATATATGCACCAAGTGGTATGGCATACCAATTCTTAGAGGAGAGGTTAAGGGAGTTACAGGAAGAAATACACAGCAAAACTATAATTTTGGGAGACCTCAACCTCCCCCATTCTGAACTTCATAAATCTAACCTCAAAATAAATAAGAAAGAAGTTGAGGAGTTGAACAGAATTTCAGAAAAGGCAGATATGATAGACCTCTGGAGAAAGCTGAATGAAGATAAAAAGGAATATACTTTCTTCTCAGCGATACATGGCACATACTCAAAAATTGACCATGTACTAGGGCATAAAAATCTCACAATCCAGTGCAGAAAGGCAGAAGTAGTCAAAGCACACTTTTCAGATCATGATGCAATATGCATTATTTGTAACAAAGAACCATGGAAAAATAAGGTAAAAATTAATTGGAAACTAGATAATCTAATTCTAAAGAATGACTGGGCCAAAGAACAAATCGTAGAAACAATTAATAACTCCATTCAAGAGAATGTCAATAATGAGACAACACACCAAAACTTATGGAATGCAGCAAAAGCAGTTCTTAGGTGAAGTTTTACATCTCTAAATGCTTACATGAATAAAATAGGGAAAAAGGAGATCAATGATTTGGGCATACTACTGAAAAAGCTAGAAAAAGTGCAAATTGAAAATCCCCAATTAAATACCAAACTAGATATATTGAAAATCAAAGGAGAGATTAACAAAATTGAAACCAAGAAAACTATTGAATTAATAAATAAAACAAAGAGCTGATTTTATGAAAAAGTAAATAAAATTGATAAACCTTTCGTCAATCTGATTAAAAAAAGAAAGAAGAAAATCAAATTACCAGTATCAAAAATGAAAAGGGTGACTTCACCTCTAATGAAGAGGAAATCAAAACAATAATTAGGAATTATTTTGCCCAATTGTGCGCCCATAAATTTGACAACCTTAGAGATATGGATGAATATCTACAAAAACGTTAATTGCCCAGGTTAACAGAAAAGGAAGTAAAGTTTCTAAATAACCCCATCTCAGAAAAAGAAATTGAGCAAGTCATCAATAAACTCCCTAGGAAAAAAATCTCCAGGGCCAGATTGTTTTACATGTGAATTCTACCAAACATTTAAAGAACAATTAATTCCTATACTTTGTAGACTATTTGGGAAAATAGGTGAAAAAGGAGTCCTATCAAATTATTTTTATGACACAAATATGGTACTAACACCCAAACCAGGTAGAGTCAAACAAGAGAAAGAAAATTATAGATCAATTTCCCTAATGAATATTGATGCAAAATTTTTAAATAAAATATTATCAAAAAGATTGCAGCAACCTATCAGGAGAATAATGCACTACGAACAGGTAGGATTTATTCCAGGAATGAAAGGCTGGTTCAATATTAGGAAAACTATGAGCATAATTGACCATATAAACAACAAAACTAGCAGAAAAAGCCTTTCACAAAATACAACACCCATTCCTATTAAAAACACTAGAAAGCATAGGAATTAATGGAACCTTCCTTAAAACTATAAATAACATCTATCTAAAACCATCAACAAGCGTTACTTGTAATGGGGATAAGCTAGATGCATTCCCAATAACATCAAGGGTGAAACAAGGATGCCCATTATCAACCCTATTATTCAATCTGATACTACAAACATGACCTATAGCAATAAGAGAAGAAAAAGAAATTGAAGAAATTAGAACAGGCAAGGAAGAAGCTGAATTATCACTTTTTGCAGATGATATGATGATTTTCTTAAAGAATCCTAGAGAATCAAGTACAAAACTACTTGAAATAATAAATAATACCTTTAACCAAGTTGCAGGATATAAAATAAACACACATAAATCCTCAGCATTCCTATACATTACTAACAAAGCCTAACAGCAAGAGATAGAAAGATAAATTCCATTCAAAATTACTGTAGGCACTATAAAATATTTGGGAGTCTATCTGCCAAGAGAAACCAAGGGCCTATATGAACATAATTATGAAATACTTTTCACACAAATAAAGTCAAATCTAAATGCATGGAAAATATCAGTTGCTCATGGTTAGGCTGGGCTAATATAATAAAAATGACAATTTTACCTAAATTAATCTATCTGTTCAGTGCCATGCCAATCGAAGTACCAAAAAATTATTTTACAGAGCTGGATAAAATAATAACAAAATTCATCTGGAAGAACAAGAGGTCTAGAATATCTAGGGTATTAATGAAAAGAAATGCTAGGGAAGGTGACCTAGCCATACCAGATATTAAACTGTACTATGGAGCAGCGGTCATCAAAACTATCTGGTACTGGCTAAGATACAGAGTTGTGGATCAGTGGAATAGGATAGGTACACAAGATGGAAAAGTCAATGACTATAGCAATCTACTCTTTGATAAACCCAAAGAGGCCAGCTTCTGGGCTTAGAATTCACTACTTCACAAAAACTGGTGGGAAAATTGGAAAATGGTAGGACAGAAACCAGGCATAGACCAATATCTTACACCATATGCCAAAATAAAGTCAAAATGGGTTCATGATTTAGGAATAAAGGCTGATAGTATAAGCAAGTTGGTAGAGCAAGGAATAGTTTACCTATAAGATTTATGGAAAAGAGAAGAATTCATGACCCAAAAAGAGATAGAGAGCATTACAAAATGCAAAATGGATAATTTTGATTATGTTAAATTAAAATGTTTTCATACAATAAAAAGCCAATGCAACAAAGATTAAGAGGGAAGTAGAAAACTGGGAGAAAATCTTTACAACTAGTATCTCTGATAAAGGCCTCATTTCTAAAATATACAGGGAACTGAGCCAAAAATATAGGAATACAAGTCATTCCCCACTTTGAGAAATGGTTAAAGGATATGAACAGGCAGTTTTCATAGGAAGAAATGAAAAATATCTATAGGCATATGAAAAAATGCTCTAAATCACTACTGATTAGAGAAATGCAAATAAAAACAAGTCTGAGGTACCACATCTCTCCTGTCAGATTGGCTAAAATAAATAAAAACAGGAAAGTAATAAATGCTGGAGACGATGTGGAAAAATTGGAACATTGCTACATTGCTGGTGGAGTTGTGAACTCATCCACCCGTTTTGGAGAGCAATTTGAAACTATGCCCAAAGGGCTATGAAAATGTTCATACCCTTTGACCCAGAAGTACCACTTCTAAGGCTCTATCCCAAAGAGATCACACAAGTGGGAAAAGGACCCACATATACAAAAATATTTATAGCGGTGCTTTATGTGGTAGCTAAGAATTGGAAATCAAAGGGATGCCCATCAATTGGGGAATGGCTGAACAAGCTGTGGTATATGAAGGTAATGGAATATTATTGTGCTATAAGAAATGGGGATGATATGGACTTCATAACAACCTGGAAATACCTACATGGCATAATGCCGAGTGAGCGGAACAGAGCCAGGAGAACATTATACACAACCACAGACATATGGATTCTGTGAGGACTAACCCTGACAAACTTTGCTCTTCTCAGCAACACAAGGTACACAGAAAACTCAAAAGGACTCACGATGGAGAATGCTATCTACATCCAGAGAAAGAACTATGAAGTATGAATGCAGATTGAGGCACACTTCTTGCTTTCCTTCCCCCCCCTTTTTTTTTTTCTCTCTTTTGTTTTTGTTTTTGGATTATTTTGGTTCTGTTTCTTCTTTCTCATGATTCATTCCATTGGTCATGATTCTTCTCCACAACTTGACTAGTGTGTAAATTAATTCATTGCAAAGTTATATGTGGAAATTATATGGGATTCCATGCCGTCTTGGGGAGGGAGAGGGCAGGGAGGGAGGAAAATCTGGAACTCAAAATTATGTAGAACTGAGTGTTGTAAACTAAAAATTAAAAAAAAATTAAAAAAAACAAAACTTAAAAAAAGAATTAATGGAGTACCTGAAAGCCATGATCAAAAGAGAGTTGGACAGCCTCTTTCAAGAAATTATTAAGGAAAACTTTCCTGAAATCCTAGAACCAGAAAGCAAAATGGTCATTGAAAGAATCCACCAATTACCTCATGAAAAAGATCCCAAAATGAAAACTCCCAGGAATATTGTAGCCACATTCCAGAATTATCAGACCAAGGAGAAAATGCTTCCCATAAACAGAAAGAAACAATTCAAATATTAAGGAGCCAGAGTCAGGATTACAAAGGATTTAGCAGCTTCTATATTAAAGGATTGGAGTGCTTGGAATACGATATTCCAGAAAGCAAAGGAGTATGGATTACAACCAAGAATCACCTACCCAACAAAATTGAGTATAATATTTCAGGGAAAAGACAGACATTCAATAAAATAGCAGACTTTCAGACTTTACTGATGAAAAAAACAGAGATGAACAAACAACTTGAGTTCCAAATACAATACTCGAGAGTAGCATTGAAAGAAAAATAGAAATGAAAACAACAACAACAGCAACAACATGTTATTCAATAAGACTAAACTGTTTGCATCTCTACACAGGAAGATGATACCTGTAATTCTTGAGAACTGTACATCTATTAGGGCAGTTAGAAGGAGTATACAGAGACAGAGGGTGTGAAGATAAGTTGACTTGATGTGAGACAGTTTACCTCATTCTATCTCTCCCTTTCTCCCTCTCTCAATTTATTCCCCCCTTATACCTTATTTTTATTTTATTTTTTAAGATATCATCACTTCATTTTTACCTCATCCTGTGCCCTGTGTTTAAGTATTGGTATATTCCCTTCAGCTACGTTAATACTGAGAAAGGTCTCATGGATTACTGTATTGGCAACCAAAAATGGGCTCCTTAGCACTTAGTCAACAAGTGCCCTTGACTAGTTTGGCTTTTTCCCCTGAACTGAATGCTGTTTGTATGTTGGACTGGAGTAAGCCTGTCGGCACCTTCACCTTGCTTCCCTTGCTTAAGCTGATGGAAAGAACCTGTGCTTTCCTGGTCAACCCCTTTACCTTGCTTAAGCAGATTGAAAGAACCTGTACTTTCCCTGGCATACCTTACACCCCCGCAGAAGCTGGATGGTTAAAAGCAGCTCCCGTTGGAGCCAGAGGCTGCTATAGCTACAGCCACAGCCACAGCCACAGCCACAGCCACAGCTGAAGCAGGAGCTGCCAGTAGCAGAGCTGACCTACGGGAGGAAGCTGAACAAAGACTTCAGGCCAGTGGGTAATCTTTTTACCATAGAGGGGGAAGCATGATTTTGCTTTACGCAATCATGCTTCTCTGTAGCCTCCTGGTTACTCTTTCAAGGCGTACTTATTGGGCCTGGAAGCTTTTGATCAATATATCAAAATGGGGTTGCTGGTTCATGGGTTGGTTACTGTGGAGCCTAAATATATGTTTTGATTCTTCTGCCTTCTACTTTGAGAGTTTCTTATATCCGGCGGTTCCGAAACTTTCAGACATGTTTATGATCCTCTTTGAGATTACAAACTCTGCCCTCCTAATACATTTGGCGACGAGGATGGGATTGCTAGGTATAAGATCTCTATTTAGAAGCAGAACAATTTCAGAGGAAGAGATGAATATCCCAGGATGGGAGGATCCATTTTATTCCTCCCTAGCAAAAGAATTGGCTAAAAAAGCTGGACCCTGTGAAAACTGGGAACCAAGGCTACGGAGAGGAGATCCTAGGGATTTGGAAAAGTGTTTACAAGAAGTTGGGATTCAGTCAGGGGCATCACTATCTAGGCAAAGCTGGATATTGTTATCAGCCTACCGGCTAGTATACGAAAGATTGAGATTAAGTGAAAAACATGGGGACACTCCTACCCCACAGCAAGAAGGGGAATCTCAGGCATACTTATTGGGCCTGGAAGCTTTTGATCAATATATCAAAATGGGGTTGCTGGTTCATGGGTTGGTTACTGTGGAGCCTAAATATATGTTTTGATTCTTCTGCCTTCTACTTTGAGAGTTTCTTATATCCGGCGGTTCCGAACCTTTCAGACATGTTTATTATCCTCTTTGAGATTATAAACTCTGCCCTCCTAATACATTTGGTGACGAGGATGGGATTCAAACCCACACCTGCAATTTTGCACCTCATCTTTCCATGTAGGAATGTAAGCAAACCAATTCCACTTTAGTAAGTCCCTTATGATTTCTCTTTCTCCTTTACTTTTTCATACTTCTGTTGATTCTTGTGTTTGAAAGTCAAATTTTCTATTCAGTTCTGGTCTTTTCATGGAGAAAGCTGGAAAGTCCTCTATTGTATTGAAAATCCATATTTTGCCTTGGAGCATTATACTCAGTTTTGCTGGGTAGGTGATTCTGAGTTTTAATCCAAACTCCATTGACCTCTAGAATGTCATATTCCAAATTCCTCATCACTTATGCAGAAGCTGCTAGATCTTGTGTTATCCTGATTGTGTTTCCACAGTACTCAAATTGTTTCTTTCTGGCTGCTTGAAGTATTTTTGCATTGAACTGGGAGCTCTGGAATTTGGCAACAATGTTCCTAGGAGTTTTCATTTTAGGTTCACTTACAAGAGGTGATGGGTGGATTATTTCAATTTCCATTTTACTGTCTGGCTCTAGAATATCAGGGTAATTTTCCTTGATAATCTCTTGAAAGATGATGTCTAGGCTGTTTTTTTATCATGACTTTCATGTAGTCCAGTAATTTTTTGAATTATGTCTCCTGCATCTATTTTCCACATCAGTGGTTTTTCCAAGGAGATATTTCACATTGTCTTCCATTTTTTTGATTACTTTGGTTCTGTTTTATAATATCTTGATTTCTCATAGCATCACTAGCTTCCACTTGCTCAAATCTAATTTTTAAGGTAGTATTTTCTTCAGTGGTCTTTAGGACCCCCTTTTCCATTTGGGTAATTCTGCCTTCAAAGGCATTCTTCTCCTCATTGGCTTTTTGGAGCTATTTTGCCATTTGAGTTAGTGTATTTATAAGGTGTTATTTTCTTCAGTATTTTTGGGGTCTCCTTTAGCAAGTCATTGACTTGCTAAATGATTTTCTTGCATCACTCTCATTGCTTGTCCCAATTTTTCCTCTACTTCTCTTACTTGCTTTTCAAAATCCTTTTTGAGCTCTTCCATCCCTGAGACCAATTTATATTTTTCTTCGTGGATTTTGACGTAGGCTCTTTGACTTTGTTGACTTCTGGCTCTATGTTTTGGTCTTCTTTGTCACCAAAGAATGTTTCCAATGTCTGAGTCTGAGTCTTAGCCTGTTTTCACTTCCTGCTCATGTTCCCAGCCAACTACTTGACCCTTGAGATTTTTGTCAAGTTCTGACTGCTTGTAGAGTAGAGAATGTGGTAAAAAAAACTGCAGGGAGAGAGTGAAAGGAGTTCATGCTTCAGCCACTTCCTCAGGGGCAGCAGAGGTGGTGCAGCTACAGAACTATACCTGCAGTTTCTTCCAGCCCCAGGCCCACCTTGTGGGAGAAATTAAGTGGCAGATCCCAGCGGGAGTGCAGAGCCTGCTCAGATCGGATTCCAGGTCCAGGTTGGCTGTTCTTGGGGGAGGAGGAGCACTGCTGTGGCAGAGCTTGCTGTGTAGTAACAGCTCTAAAGGCAACAGCACAGCCCCTCAAGTTAGGGACAAAGTACTCTCTATTCTACAAGCAGTCATTCCCTGGGGAAAAACTCAAGGGTCAAGTACTTGGCTGGGAACATGAACAGGCAGCAAAAACAGACTCAAATTGAGACTCAGACTTTGGAATCTTTCTTTAGGGACAAAGAAGACCAAAACATACAACCAGAAGAAGTCAACAAAGTCGAAGAGCCTACATCAAAAGCTTCCAAGAAAAACATGAACTGGTCTCAGGCCATGGAAGGGTTCAAAAAGGATTTGGAAAAGCAAGTTAGAGAAGTAGAGGAAAAATTAGGAAGAGAAATGAGAGTGATGTGAGAAAACCAAGAAAAACAATTCAAGGATTGCTAAAGGAGACCCCAAAAATACTGAAGAAAATAACACCTTATAAATACACTAACTCAAATGGCAAAATAGCTCCAAAAAGCCAATGAGGAGAAGAGTGCCTTGAAAGGCAGAATTACCCAAATGGAAAAGGGGGTCCTAAAGACCACTGAAGAAAATACTACCTTAAAAATTAGATTGGAGCAAGTGGAAGCTAGTGATGCTATGAGAAATCAAGATATTATAAAACAGAACCAAAGTAATCAAAAAAATGGAAGACAATGTGAAATATCTCCTTGGAAAAACCACTGATGTGGAAAATAGATGCAGGAGACATAATTCAAAAAATTACTGGACTACATGAAAGCCATGATAAAAAAAACAGCCTAGACATCATCTTTCAAGAGATTATCAAAGAAAATTACCCTGATATTCTAGAGCCAGACAGTAAAATGGAAATTGAAATAATCCACCCATCACCTCTTGTAAGTGAACCTAAAACGAAAACTCCTAGGAACATTGTTGCCAAATTCCAGAGCTCCCAGTTCAATGCAAAAATACTTCAAGCAGCCAGAAAGAAACAATTTGAGTACTGTGGAAACACAATCAGGATAACACAAGATCTAGCAGCTTCTGCATAAGTGATGAGGAGTTTGGAATATGACATTCTAGAGGTCAATGGAGTTTGGATTAAAACCCAGAATCACCTACCCACCAAAACTGAGTATCATGCTCCAAGGTAAAATTCAGACTTTCATAAAAATAGAGGACTTTCCAGCTTTCTCTGTGAAAAGACCAGACCTGAATAGCAAATTTGACTTTCAAACACAAGAATGAAGAGAAGCATGAAAAGGTAGACAAGAAAGAGAAATCATAAGGGACTTACTAAAGTGGAACTGTTTTATTTACATTCCTCCATGGAAAAATGATGTGTATAATTCATGAGACCTCATTATTAGGGTAGCTGAAGAGGAAATGTATATATATATATATATATATATATATATATATATATAGACAGAGAGCACAGGGTGAATTGAATATGAAGTGATGATATTTTTAAAAAATCAAATTAAGTGATGAGAGAGGAATATATTGAGAGATGGAGAAAGGGAGGGATAGAATGGCATAAATTATCTCACATAAAAGCTGCAAGGAAAACTAGTTCATTGGAAAAGAAGTGGGGGCAGGTGAGGGGGAATGAATGAATCTTACTCTCATCGGATTTGACCTGAGGAGGGAATAATATACACACTCGATTGGGTATCTTACCCCACATGAAAGAAGGAAGAAGGAGATAAAAAATGTGGGATGATAGAATGGAGGGCATATAGGGGGAGGATGTAATCACTGGCAAACATTTTCGAAAAGGGACAGGATCATGGGAGAAAATTGAATAAAGTGGGTTAAGATAGGAAGGAGCAAAATATAGTTAGTCTTTCACAACATGAGTATTCTGGAAGGGTTTTGTATAATGATACACATGTGGCCTATATTTAATTGCTTGCCTTCTTAGGGAGGGTGTGTGGGGAGGGAAGAGGGGAGAGAATTTAGAACTCAAAGTTTTAAAAGCAGATGTTCAAAAAAAAGTTTTTTCATGCAACTAGGAAATAAGATGTACAGGCAATGGGGTATAGAAATCTATCTTGCCCTACAAGAAAGTAAGGGAAAAGGGGAATGGGAGGGGTTTGTGGTGACATCATGGGGAACAGGGCAATCAGAATATATGCCATCTTGGAGTGAGGGGGATGTTAGAAATGGGTAGAAAATTTGTAATCCAAACTCTTGTGAAAATCAATGCTCAAGGTGGGTGGAGGCAAGATGGCAGCTGGAAAGCAGGGGTTTGCCTAGGGCTCTCCCCCAGGACCTTCCAAACATCTTTAAAAATGACTCTGAACAAATTCTAGAAATGCTGAACCCATGAAGTAGCAGAACTGATCCAACCATTCTGGAGAGTGTAACCAGAACGGACTTTGTTTTCTTTGAATGACTCAGCTTACCTCATTGACCTTCCGTGGACACTGGGGCAGGAAGCCCAGCGACCATGCCAGGAATCAGAGAACTTCCTGTGTGATGAGTCATGGGGCTGGCTGAGGGGAGGTGTGTTAACCTGGTCTACGCTAGGGGGAGGGACCAAGTCAAGAACCAATCGGCCCTGGTCATTGAGGTCGCGCTTGATGATGTCAAAAACTCTATAAGAGGGGAGAGGACAGCTTGAAGATCTCCTTTTTTCCTTTTTCAGCTGGAGCCAGAGACACCTACAGCCGAAGCTGAGCTGCCAGTAGCAGAGCTGACTGGAGGCTAGTGGGTAATCTTCTTACCGTAGAGGGGAAGCATGTATACGATTTTGCCTTATACCATCTCGCTTCTCTGTGGCCTCCTGGTTACCCTTGTGAGGTGGACTTATTGGGACTGGAAGCTTTTGATGAAAATATCAAAATGGGGATGCTGGTTTGTGGGCTTGTTACTGTGGAATGTAAATACATGCCTTAGTTCTCCTGCCTTCTGCATAGAGAATTCCTTATATCCTGCGGTTCCGGACCTTTTAGGCACATATGAGATTCTCTTTGAAATCATAAATTCTGCCTTCCTAATATAAGAGTCATTTAGAACTATGACCAAAGGACTCTAAAACTTCATGCCCTTTGTTCCAGCAATACCACTTCTAGGTCTATACCCCAAAGAGATCATAAAACAAGGAAAAGGTCCCATATGTACAAAAATATTTATAGGAGCCCCTTTTTTGATGGCAAAAAATTTAAAATTGAGAGGATGCCCATCAATTAGGGAATGCCTGCAGAAGTTTTGGCTAATGGATATAATGGAATACTATTGTTATATAAAAAATGATGAACAGGTTTATTTCAGAAAAACCATTAAAGGCTTACATGAACTGAGGCTAAGGGAAGTTAGCAGAATCAGCAGAACCTTGTACACAATAACAGCAACATTTTGTGATGACTATGACAGACTTAGCTTTTCTCAGCAATACAACGAACCGAGACAATTCCAAACAACTCATCATTAAAATGCTATCTACATCCAGAGAAAGAACTATGAACTCTTAATGCAGAAGAATAGTATTTTTACTTTTGTTGTTTCTTTCTTTCTCATGGTGTTCCCCTTTTGTTCTGAGCCTTTTTTCATAGCATGACTAATGTGGAAATATGTTTAACATGACTGTTTTTTGTATTACCTATATATGATTGCTAGCTGTCTTGGATACACAGGAGGGAAGGAAAGAAGGGAGAAAAATTGGGAACTCAAAATCTTACAAAAATGAAAGTTGAAAACAATATGTATAATTAGAGAAAATATAATATTATGTTCACAAAAAGACTATTACATTTAGCTAATCCATAGTATAACATGATTGTGATCTAAAAAGTGGTTAAAATATGAATGGAACCAAGTAAAATTGAACATAAAGGGGAAAAATATAATGCCCTATGTATAAGTTCTAAGAAATCATCTGCACAAATACAAAACTCTGAAGACATAGTTGGACAATGGATTGCATAAAAAAATGACCTGGGGCCTTTTGTCAACAGAAATCTCAATATAACTCCAGGGTAAAAAATTGAAATTGTTCTCTTCATTCATAAAACAAACAAACAAACAACATAAAAAAGAAACAAACCAAAAATATAAAAACACAGTTATAATGCTTGCCTTATCACTGGCTAGGGTGTGGACTGGAGGGAGAGAAAGAGTTTGGAACTCAAAAGTTAAGAATAAAAAAAATTGTTAAAAATAATGAAAAAAGAAAAAAACCTAGAATGCCTAAATATGTTAAGGGCCAACATATGCTGTATTTTCAATTTTTTTGTAGTAATGGATAATAGGATTGGTATTGTGCCTTTTTTAAATAGCACCTTTTTTCCATAGAAATTGAAATATATAGGGGGAGATGTTCTAAGAATTGGATTGCTAAGTGGCTCAGTAGATAAAGTGCAGGGCCTGGAGTCAGGAATACTAAGTTAAAATCTAGCTTTAGACACTTACTTGTTGTGTGACCCTGGGCAAGACACTTACTCCTGTTTGCCTCAGTTTCCTCATCTGTAAAATGAGCTGGAGAAGGAAATGGCAAACCACTCCAATAACTTTGCTAAGAAAACCCCAAATGGGGTCACAAAGAGTCATACACAATTGAAAAACAAGTGATAAGAATACATTTGATATCCTTGTACAATCATCCCCATCAATCTTTGTAGCCCCTTTACATAAACACAATTTCACTGACTCTACACTCTAGCTCAATACATACAAAGCTGTCCAAATCACTGCTATGAGATAGTATATTACGCACTGAAAAAAAGGGAAAGGTCACTATTATTTTAAGAAATGGCACTGGGGGCGGAACCAAGATGGTGGCTGGAAAGCAGGGACTAGCATGAGCTCCCTGCCAAGTCCCTCCAAAAATCTATAAAAAATGGCTCTGAACCAATTGTAGAACTGCAGAACCTACAAAATAGCAGAGGTAAGCAGGGCTCCAGCCCCGGACAGCCTCGATGGTTGCTGGGTGAGGTCTATTGTGCACACAGCTGGGAGCGGAGGGGAGTGGAGCACAACCCAGCATGGTCAGCGGCAGGACCAACAAGACCAGGAGCCAGGCAGAGTGGCCCCTAGTGCCGTGAATCAGTGAACTGTGGCAGTTACCATACTTCTCAACCCATAAACACCGAAGACAACAGAGAAGGTTAGTGGGAAAAGCTGCAGGAGAGAGGGTGGAAAGATTTTGCGGTTCAGCCACTGCCCCAGGGGCAGCAGAGGTAGGGAAGCTACAGAACTACAGCTGCAGTTGCTTCCATCCCCAGGCTCACCTGGTGGGAGAAATTAAGTGGCAGATCAGAGCAGGAGTGCAGAGCCTGCTGAAGATCTGAGTCCAGTGCAGGTTGGCATTTCTTGGGGAAGGAGGAGTGCTGATGTGGCAGAGCTGGCTGTAATAGCTCTGAAATCAACAGCGCATACCCCCAAACTTGGGATATAGTACTCTTTACACTACAAGAAGTCATACCCTGACGAAAAACTCAAGGGTTAAGTAAGATGGCTGGGAACATGGCCAGGCAGGGAAAATGCACCCAGATTCAGTCTCAGAATTTGGAATCTTTCTTTGGTGACAAAGAACACCAAAACATACAGCCAGAATAAGTCAACAAAGTCAAAGAGCCTACAACAAAAGCCTCCAAGAAAGACATGAACTGGTCTCAGGCCATGGAACAGTTCACAAACATTTGGAAAAGAAAGTTAGATAAGTAGGGGGAAAATTGGGAAGAGAAATGAGAAGGATGCGAGAAAATCACAAAAAACAAGTCAATGACTTGCTAAAAGAGACCCAGAAAAATACTGAAGAAAACAACACCTTAAAAAATAGACTAACTCAAATGGCAAAAGAGCTCCAAAAAGCCAATGAGGAGAACAATGCCTTGAAAGGCAGAATTAGCCGAATGGAAAAGGAGGTCCAAAAGACCACTGAAGAAAATACTACCTTAAAAATTAGATTGGAACAAGTGGAAGCTAGTGACTTGATGAGAAATCAAGATATTATAAAACAGAACCAAAGGAATGAAAAAGTGGAAAACAATGTCAAATATCTTATTAGAAAAACCCCTGACCTAGAAAATAGATCCAGGAGAGATAATTTAAAAATTATTGGACTACCTGAAAGCCATGATCAAAAAAAAAGAGACTAGATATCATCTTTCAAGAAATTATCAAGAACTGCCCTGATATTCTAGAACCACAGAGAAAAACAGAAATCGAAAGAATCGACCTATTGCCTCCTCAAATAGATCCTGAAAAGAAATCTCCTAGGAACATTGTCACCAAATTCCGGAGCTCCCAGATCAAGGAGAAAATATTGTAAGCAGCCAGAAAGAAACAATTTGAGTATGGTGGAAACCCAATCAGAATAACCCAAGATCTGGCAGCTTCTACATTAAGTGATCGAATGGCTTGGAATACGATATTCCAGAGGTCAGTGGAGCTACGATTAAAACCAAGAATCACCTACCCAGCAAAATTGAGTATCATGCTCCAAGGCAAAATATGGATTTTCAATAAAATAGAGGACTTTCAAGCTTTCTCAGTGAACAGACCAGAGCTGAATAGAAAATTTGAGTTTCAAACACAAGAATCAAGAGAAGCATGAAAAGTTAAACAAGAAACAGAAATCATAAGGGGCTTACTAAAGTTGAACTGTTTTGTTTACATTCCTACACAGAAAGATGATGTGTATGATTCATGAGACCTCAGTATCAGAGTAGCTGAAAGGAATATGCATATATATATATATATATATGTATATATATATATGTATATATATATATATATACACACACATGTATGTGTGTGTGTGTGTTTGTGTGTGTATGCACGCAAGTGTGTGTGTGTATACGTGTGTGTGTGTGTGTGTGTGTGTGTGTGTGTGTGTGTGTGTGTGTATGTAAGAAAGGAATATATTGAGAGAGGGAGAAAGGGAGAGTTAGAATGGGGTAAATTATCTCGCATAAAAGTGGCAAGAAAAAGCAGTTCTGTAGGAAGGGGAGAGAAGGCAGGTGAGGGGGAATGAGTGAATCTTGCCCTCATCAGATTTGACCTGAGGAGGGAATACCACACACTCAATTGGGTATCTTACCCCACAGGAAAGAAGGAGGAAGAAGATAAAAAAGGGGGGATGATAGAAGGGAGGGCAGATGGGGGAGGAGGTAATCCAAAACAAACACTTTCGAAAGGGACAGGGTCAAGGGAGAAAATTGTATAAAGGGGGATAGGTTAGGAAGGAGCAAAATATAGTTAGTCTTTCACAACTTGGGTATTGTGGAAGGATTTTACATAATGATATGCATGTGGCCTATGTTAAATTGCTTGACTTCTTAGGGAGGGTGGGTGGGAAGGGCAGAGAGGAGAGAATTTGGAACTCAAAGTTTTAAAAACAGATGTTCAAAAAAAAGTTTTTGCATGCAACTAGAAAATAAGATACACAGGCAATGGGGCATATAAATTTATCTTGCCCTATAAGAAAAGAAGGGAAAATGGGATGGGAGGGGAGTGGGATGACAGAAGGGCGGGCTGACTGGGGAATGGGGCAACCAGAATATAGGCCATCTTGGAGTGGGTGGGGGAGAGCAGAAATGGGTAGAAAATTTCTAATTCAAACTCTTGTGAAAATCAATGCTGAAAACTAAATATATTAAATAAATTTTTAAAAAGTTAAAAAAAGAAAAAAGAAATGGCACTGGAAATTTTAAGAAATAAATAAATTGAGAAAATTTCAGAAAATTTTTAAAAATTAAGAAATTCTAAGAAACAGCATTTCTTATTCCAATGTTGGGCCCAGACATGGAAATTCTTTGAGATAAAGCTACATGGATTTCTTAGGTGCTACCAAAGAGAGACACAGAGAGACAGTAGTGACAGAAAGACATAGAAAAATACAGAGAGACAGTGACTGAGAAACAGAAAGAGACAGAGAGAAATACAAACTAATTAAGGTTAATCTTTCTGTTTTACAGGCATTCCAAAGAGAGATGGTGAAAGCTGTGATGTTCCCTGCTTCTTTGACTCCTAGGAGAAAAGAATTGGAAGACTAAGGGCATGTTTCCTTTTTGCATAAAGGAAGAAAAAGGATCCAGTAGAAGAGACTTACCTAGTTACAGCTCTGCATTCATTCCAGTTCTGTTTTTGTCTCTCCTATGGAATGGATTAGAAATGGCCAACATTCAACAAGTGCCTCTTGAGTAAAGAATAAGACTGGTTTCAGTGATGCTCTGTCCATATGAATGGGCTACCATGTCTCTGGGAAATTGCGGTGCAGTAATGCCACAGAAGCACATACAAGCCAGAAGTGAGTATTATAGACAACAGGTAGATACAATGGCATATAAGAATCAGAAGAAACTGTTTTATAGCACCTTCTAATCTAAATCCCTCCTTTTACTGAGGAGGGAATTATGGCACAGAGACAAGCTTAAGGAAGAAGATAGCCAGAGAACAGCTTCTTCCTAGATTCCTTTTACATAGAGTCAGTCATATTCTACACCAAACGAAAATTACAAGGAATAACCTACAGTCATTCAATCCATCAACATTCTTTTAAATGCTTTGAATGTTCTGTTTTCTATGTTATATAGACATATAAAGACAAAAGCAAAAATCTTTCTGAATCTAAGGAGCTTTACCTTCTATGAGAAGAGACAACTTTTCTATCTTATCTTACCTAATCCATCATCTATTTCCAAAATATAAATATATGGTTCATGGGGAGGATAGTAGAATTCACAGAAATCATAAAATGTTTCATATAGGAGTAACCTGATCACTAACCTTATAGCATTATTCCTCTAGGTATCAGCCATTCCTTAGCCTCATTTCTTACGTATCTTTAATCATTGAGTGGGCATTGCCTCAGACAAACTGAGACCTGGGAAGACTTTAGCTTAAAAAAACCAAGGTCTCTCACTGCATCTGGGGCCATCTCTAGGCATCTTAATCTCTATCTTGCCTCTGGATCCACATGGCTCTGGAAGAAAGAATGAGGTTTGTGACTTGACATAGCCCAACCTCTCCTAAATCTAATTTACTTGCAAGTTGTGACATCACCTTTCTGATGTCAGGGCTGTCTTTAAGAACAAAAGACAAACTACAAAAGGATGCTACCTTCCATCAGACTTGGATTTGTTGGGGAGGGGTGATATATTCTGGAAAAAAATTCTTATCACTCACCTTAAAAGACTCTGCTGCTCTGAAGCAGCATAGAAGTATATATTTCCCCATGTTTCCAGTGTGACCCATCCAAAAAGAATGTAGCTTTAAATGAAAACAAAGCCTAAAAAATCCCTTGCAATTTCAGTGTAGACAATTTAAAAGCTGTTAAACCTAACTACAATTAAATTGTCAGGCAATAGAAATGGACCAAGAAGAAGCTCTTTAAACCTTTGGGGTTCATCTTTTTTTTCCTATAAGCAATAAAACATTTTTCATCCTCCAACTTTCAGGGAGGCAAGAGCATAGCCAGAGGCATCTAGGGATTGCCTCCCCAAGAAGGCTTATCCATCTCTTTCTTCATTTTCTGCTTTCTTCCATTGAAGACACACAAACAAAATTCAAAACTACAGTGACTTGAGCACATAACATACCGTGCAATTATTGCAAATCCATTCATGAAGCAAAATGTTCCTCTTATGCCTCATTCTTGCTAATGAGAGGAAGGAAACAAGTGGAAAGTGTTTGAAAGAAAACAACTTGAACAGCAACATAGAGTTCTGATCTTCCCCGAAGAATGGAGGGCACTGTGTGGAGGCATCTAATGATGTAAAAAGCCTTGAGATTAAGATTTCTAGATGTTGAAACTGGCAGGGATTATCCCCTATATTTTAATGATATTAATAGCTGAAACAGAGCAGTAGCCTGTAGCATGAGTTGGAGAGACAGAGACAGACAGAGACAGAGACAGACAGAGAGACAGAGATGGAGACAGAAACAGAGATAAGCAAAGAGAGACAGAAAGAGAGAGAGAGAGAGAGAGAGAGAGAGAGAGAGAGACAGAGACAGATAGAGACAGAGAGAGAGACAGAGAGAGAGACAGAGAGACAGGCAGATAGACACACAGAAAGATTAATTAGAAATCAGGAAGACCTATGTGGATGTCCCAGCTCTGTGTGGTCGTGTGACCTTGTGCAAGTTACTTAAATTTTCAGTGTTCTAGGAAGTTCTCCAAGACTATAATTTTCAGGGTTGTTTTAACAATCCAGCTAGCAGCTTCTGTGGGGGTGTAAGATCCACCCACAGCCAGCACCCAGGAAGCTGCTGGCACGCCAGGAAAGCACAGGTTCTTTTGATCTGCTTAACCAAGGAAAGCAAAGTGAAGGGGTTGACAAGCTTACTTTAATCCAGCATACAGACAGCATTCAGTTAGTTCAGGGGAGCATACAGACAGTGTTCAGTTAGTTCAGGGGAAAAAGACCAGGACCCTGAACTTCAGAACATAAGGGGAAAAATCCAGCACCCTGAACTTCAGAATAAAATACAAACAAAATACAAATATCAACAGACAGACCCAATACAATTCATAGTTACCAACATCTAGGTTCAGCCTGAGAGCTCGGAACAAGGGCTGGCCCAGAGTCATGCTCGCCACCGCTGCTGCTCCAACCGAAAACGGATCTTCAAGCTGTCTTCTCTCCTCTTATAGAGTTTTTGACATCATCAAGCATCGCCTGAATGACCAGAGCTGATTGGTTCTTGGGTTGGCCCCTCCTCCTAGGACCCTGGGAGGTTCACATCCACGTAGACTAGGTTAACACCTGATAGGGCATGGCTCTGGAGTTAACACCTCCCCTTAGCCAGCCCCATGAATCTCACAAAGAGAGGTCTAAAAGCCTCTGCTGTCTCAGGCATGTAAACTAGGCCCTCCCTGGAGTTAGCACCAAGGTTCCACACCTAACAGGGCTCTGGGCCTGGGGCTCAGCACCCAGCAAGGCTTAATGAGATAATCTGAGTCACTCAAAGAAAACAATGGCCATTCTGCTTGCAAGGGTTCATCCCTGAGAATCGATGGGAAGGGGTTTTCTTCATAGAGTTACCTTTACCACTGAAACCACAGGTTAAGATGGGAGGGGGGAGCTGACTTTTTTAAGCCTCACCTGAATCTTATGTTGGTACTAAAATACTATACTCATTGTATGGGAGAAGCAAAGTGAGACTCAAAGGAGTACTATACACATACTATACATGGTCATATCTGATCATAGCAACCAGTCCACCAAACATTTTTAATAAATACCTGCTACGTGCCAGACACTTTGCTAAGCACTAGGGAAACAAGTACAAATGAGGATACAATTCCTATTTTCAAAAGGCTTACATTCTAATAGAGGAGACAAGTCTACATATGAAATATACAGTATAAACATAAAATAAATAATTTAAAATATGTGCAAAGTACTTAAATACTAGGTAGGTTTAAAGCGAGGGCACTAGTACTTGATATCACAGTCAAGGTTTCATGTAGAGGATATTCTGTTCTGTCTTAAAGGGAAGAAGGCATACTATGAGGTGTAGGTAAAGATGTAGGTAAATATGGGAAGGACACTACAAAGGCCCAGTAATAGGATGTGGTATGACATATATAAGGGAAAAAAAGAAGTCCAGTTTTCTTGCATCACAGTGTGAAGACCATATATAGTCTCTAGTGTCAGAGGTAAGATTTGAATCCAGGTCTTCCTAATTCCTAGTATAGTTCCATCTCCTCCATGCCACATTTTTCTATAGGTAGGGAGTGAAGAAATCCCTAGGATTATTTTTGTGAATACTTGATATCAACTTCAGAATTCTACCTACTATCCTTGGAGATGGGAAGGCAGGGCAATTGGGGTTAAGCAACTTGCTTAAGGTCACACAGTTAGTAAATGTGTCAAGCATTTGAGGTCGGATTTGAACTCAGATCCTCCTGACTCCAGGGCCAGTGCTCTACTCACTGTACTACCAAGTTGCCCCTCTACCCTCTATTCAGTGAGGAAACTGAAATCCAGAAAGCTTAATAAGTTGCACCAGGTTATGAGAATAAATTCTAGAGCCAGTGTTTAAATTTGGGTCTTTTGATACTAAATCCAGTGATCTTTCCACTAAATTATGATCAAGATTGAAACCATTGTAAACACAAATTATTTTCCTTTATCAATTTATTGTTTATATAAATAGAAACTTCATGGGATTAAAATAAATCATACTTATTAAAAATCATATGAACAGTGCCTAATTGGCATTGTCACTCTATATCTCTTTAGAATATCATTCTTTAGAGATTTAGTGTGTAAGATTCCATGATTTTTAAGAAGCCTGGCAATGCTTTCCTTATCTATATAAAGTCTAAGATAGAGGGGTCACTTTCCTTTTAAGATCCTCATTGTTTCTATTACAGCTACTATAATTTTATAATCATAACATTACTGTGTACACAACAGACAAAAAAGTCTAACTTTTTGAATAAAGGAACGAATAAAAGAGAAAAAATGAAGGAACAAACTCAAATACGATTTTGCATTGTGACCACCTTAATAGTACTCCCTTTTCACTTAATATCTTAGAGCTTTATGCAAATTTAGATATCACCTGGTCCAATCCCCTTATTTTACAAACTGTCTTATCCAAGGTCACATGTGTAGTGAATGTCAGAATCAAGATTAAAACCTTGGTCTTTTGTCTCAAAATTTGAAAGAATTATATTAACTCTATTTCAATCAGTAATTACATATGCCCCTTCAGATTTTGGTGGCAGTTAGTGGCTCAGGAGATATAGTGCCAGGCTTGGGGTCAGGAACACTTGAATTTCAATCTGACCTCTGACATTTACTAGTTCTGTGACCCTAGGTGAGTCACTTACCCTCTGTTCGCCTTAATCCACTGGAGAAGGAAATGGCAAACCACTCAAATACCTTTGCCAAGAAAACCTCAGGGACTATCTATGGTCCACTTGGTCATGAAGAATTTGACATGACTAAATAACTGAACAGAATTTTGTCTTTTCATCAGAACATAGATTTAGACACTGAAGATACTTTAGGAATCCTCTAGTTCAGCATGATAAAGAAACTGAGGCTCATGTTGGTTTCAGGGTAAAGCAGATGGTAAGAATTAGAAATCAAATTTGAAGCCAACTCTGCAAACTCTAAAGCCAATGCACCACATTGAACCCAGAAGATGAATCCATAGCTTTGGAATGAGTTTATACCATCTTTACTCTTGTATGAAGGAACCTGCCACACTTCCCTTCTTCCACTGTTCTCCCTTCTCCATTCCTTTAGTCTATTTCCCAGCCACTATGGTCATTTTGGAGAGTGGCAGCTGGAGCTGAAAAGATAAAGGAGATAAGTTATTATTCTTATCACTTTCAAGTCAAATGCATGTGCCTGTGGAGCATGGGCCATGTATTCTGTTTTGAGTTACAGGAAATTAGAGACAGTGAAGTCGAGAGAGAAAAATAACCACTGCTTTTATTGTGAGCCCTTACTTTAATAAGAACCAAACTTAAATTGAAATGCCCCTGGCAGAGAAGAGGGTGTCAGGCTCATTCCCCTGAAATCCTTTGACAGTCATATGGCCATTTTCAAGAATGTGAGAAGTCAGAAATGTTTAACTGGGTAACTTCAGCACCAAAGTCGGCTTCCCTGTATGGATTTAAGAATTCTAGGCTTATGCATATTTCATCATCACTTTAATAATAGTGTAGGATTGTAGAGTCCAGAATATTCCTTAGATATCAAATTAGAAACACTCCTCACACCTAAAACAGTGCTGACCCCTTGAACTACTGTCTAGCTGCTCCATATGTCTCATAACTCTACAACTTAAAGATCAACAAAGTGTTTTGAAGGGTCAGTTAAGTGGTGCTAGCATAGAACTTCACCTGTGTCTTCACAGATGTAAGTATTCTTCCATTTTCTCTAATCACCACCTCCCTTAACACCTCAGAGGACAACCTTTACAAATGCTCCTGAAAAACAAGTCGTCACTGGATTGCCAGCCTTCTGAGGAATTAGTCATTTTGCAAATACTGTCTCAGCCTAAGATAATGGAAACAGAAATCAGCAGATCTGTGATCTAATGCTTTCTGGCTACAGAGAATTTGTCAGACTTGGCTATGCTGGTACATCATTGAGAACCTATGTTTACTTCTATGAATGAATGAATGAATGAATGATTGTATAGATGGATAAATGTATTGTGTCGGCTATATCATCAGTACTATGCTAATCACTAAGGATACAATTTCAAAAATACAGTCTTTACCTTCAAAGATTTAACATTATAGTAGGGATAGACAAAATATATAGCAGAACAGTAAACAGAAATATATGTTTTGGTCTCAGGAGTCATCGGAATTGTGAGTGGAGTCATAGGGCAGTTGCACTTTCATAACTAATGGTGATATCGATTGATTAGTGTTCCTAGAGAAAAAAGCAGAGTGTGGAGGACAGAGGGGAGAAACATACATATATGGTGGCAGGACAGACAGAAAAAGGGGAAGACATCCAGAGGTAAGGGCCTGAGTAGATGTAGTGGGTAGGTGAATTTGAACACCTTAATTCACAAATCAGGAATCAGAATAGTTCAGCCAAAGGGCCAGAGTCCCAAATCAGAAAATATTAACTCATCCTTCCAAGGCCTAGGACTTGGGAGTCAAATACCAAGACTGCTTTTCTGGAGGAGGAAAAGCTGAACAGTGACAGGGAAGATAGTGATCGTAGATGAATGGAAGGAATGTGAAGACTGGACTGGTCTTGGACAAGCTAGAAATAGGGAATTGAGTGAATTTGTGCTTATTTATTCTCTAGTCAAGATATCTCAGACTCAAAAGAGCCATAATGAGTCACCAGGGTAGGATCTGGTTAAAGTAAAACTGTTATTACCCTTAATTTCCGTATAAGAAAACTGAGGACCCTACAAGAAAGGAAGAGAAAAGGGGATGAGAGGGGAGGGGGATGATAGAGGGGAGGGCTGACTGGGGAACAGGGCAACCAGAATATAAGCCATCTTGGAGTGGGGGGGGAGGGTAGAAATGGGGAGAAAATTTGTAATTCAAACTATTGTGAAAATCAATGCTGAAAACCAAATATGTTAAATAAATAAATTTAAATTAAAAAAACAAACAAAAAAGAAAACTGAGGATTCTTGAAAGCAAGGGCTAGCTTTTAGTTGTCTTTCTTTCATAGTACAATACTTTTCACAGCAGCAACTTATCAAATATTTGTCAAATTGAATTTGCTGAAGATATTGATTAATCTAACATAGGATACGATATTATAACCCTAGTTAATACAAGGGAATAGAAGGGCTAGTCTTCTCCCTGAGATGAGGCCAGATTCTATAGGTTTTGATAGTAGTGAAAGTCTGGTTCCTTTGGAAAGCCATCAGAGTTCTTTTAGTATATTATATCTTTCCATAGTTTATCCTCATTATTCTTTAGCATGACTGACCGGTAGTCAAGCTCACACAATCATTCTAGACAGACTCCTAAGACAAATCTTCTCTTATATACACACACACAAACACACACAGACACAGAAACACACACACACACACACACATGCACACACAAACACAGAGGTTGTTGTGTTTGTCCTTCATTCTCAAAGAGGACCATGACATCAGGGAGATTATGACATGTTTTGCAGTTGACTTAGATTTGAGTGAGGGAGTTGAAAGGTTACCAGCCTCATTTTCTCCTCCAGTGCCCAGACATTCATCAGGCCCTGGATGCAATGGGAGACCCTGCCCTTTTAGGCTAGGGCATTTTCTGGTTCTCACTTTGAGTGAGTTAATGCTCATTCAGTGAATAGGCTTCTTTTTAAAATTCAAATTATTTAATATATTTAGTTTTCAGCATTGATTTTCACAAGAATTTGAATTACAAATTTTCTCCCCATTTCTACCCTCCCGCCCACTCCAAGATGGCCTATATTCTGGTTGTCCCCCTCCCCAGTCAGCCCTCCCTTCTGTCACCCACTCCTCTCCCAACCCCCTTTCCCTTCTTCTCTTGTAGGGCAAGATAAATTTATATGCCCCATTGCCTGTGTATCTTATTTCCTAGTTGCATGCAAAAACTCTTTTTTTGTTGTTTTTGAACGTCTATTTTTAAAACTTTGAGTTCCAAATTCTCTCCCCTCTTCCCTCCCCGCCCACCCTCCCTAAGAAGGCAAGCAATTCAACATAGGCCACATGTGAATCATTATGTAAAATCCTTCCACAATACTCTTGTTGTGGAATATTAACTATGTTTTGCTCCTTCCTAACCTATCCCCCTTTATTGAATTTTCTCCCTTGACCCTGTCCCTTTTCGAGAGTGTTTGTTTTTGATTACCTCTTCCCCCACTCCATCTGCCCTCCCTTCTATCGTCCCCTGTTTTTTATCTTCTTCCTCCTTCTTTCCTGTGGGGTAAGATACCCAATTGAGTGTGTGGTATTCCCTCCTCGGGTAAAATCCAATGAGAGCAAGATTTACTCATTCCTCCTCACCTGCCCCCTCTTCACTTCCTAGAGAACTGCTTTATCTTGCCACTTTTATGCAAGATAATTTACCCCATTCTATCTCTCCCTTTCTCCCTTTCTCAATATATTCTTCTCTTATCCCTTAATTTGATTTTATTTTTTTAGATATCATCCCTTCATATTCAACTCACCCTGTGCCCTCTGTGTATATATATATGTATATGTGTATGTGTATATATATATATATATATATATATATGTATATATATATATATCTACATATATACATAGACACACACACACACACATATATGTATAAACACACATACACACACACACACACACACACACACACACACACATATATATATATATATATATGTATATATGCATATCCTTTCAGCTACTATGATATTGAGGTCTCGTGAATCATACATATCATCTTTCCATGCAGGAATGTAAACAAAAGAGTTCAACTTTAGTAAGTCCCTTATGATTTCTCTTTCTTGTTTACCTTTTCATGCTTCTCTTGATTCTTGTGTTTGAAACTCAAATTTTCTATTCAGCTCTGGTCTTTTCACTGAGAAAGCTTGAAAGTCTTCTATTTTATTGAAAATCCATATTTTGCTTTGGAGCATGATACTCAATTTTGCTGGGTAGGTGATTCTTGGTTTTAATCCTAGCTCCATGGACATCTGGAATATTGTATTCCAAGTCCTTCGGTCTCTTAATGTGGAAGCTGCCAGATCCTATGTTATGCTGATTGTTTTTTCACAACACTCAAATTGTTTCTTTCTGGCTGCTTGCAGTATTTTCTCCTTGACATGGGAGCTCTGGAATTTGGTGACAATGTTTCTAGGAGTTTTCTTTTTGGGATCTATTTGAGGAGGCAATCAGTGGATTCTTTCAATTTCTATTTTACCCTCTGGCTCTAGAATATCAGGGCAGTTCTCCTTGATAATTTCTTGAAAAATGATATCTAGACTCTTTGTTTGATTATGGCTTTCAGGTAGGCCAATATTTTTTTAAATTACCTCTCCTGGACCTATTTTCTAGGTCAGTGGTTTTTCCAATGAGATATTTCACATTTTCTTCCACTTTTTCATTCCTTTGGTTCTGTTTTATAACATCTTGATTTCTCATCAAGTCACTGGCTTCCACTTGCTCCAAACTAATTTTTAAGGTAGTATTTTCTTCAGTGGTCTTTTGGACCTCCTTTTCCATTTGGGTAATTCTGCCTTTCAAGGTATTCTTCTCCTCATTGGCTTTTTGGAGATCTTTTGCCATTTGAGCTAGTCTATTTTTTAAAGTGTCAATTTCTTCAATATTTTTTTCAGTATTTTTTGGGGTCTCCTTGAGCAAGTCATTGAACTGTTTTTTTAGGTTTTTCTTGCATCATTCTTATTTCTCTTCCCAATTTTTCCTCTACTTCTCTAACTTGCTTTTCCAAATCCTTTTTGAGTTCTTCCATGGCCTGAGACCAGTTCATGTTTTTCTTGGAGGCTTTTGGTGTAGGCTTTTTGACTTTATTGACTTTTTCTGTCTGTATGTTTTGGTCTTCTTTGTCACCAAATAAAGATTCCAAAGTCTGAGACTGAATCTGAGTGCGTTTTCACTGCCTGGCCATGTTCCCAGCCAACTTACTTGACCCTTGAGTTTTTTGTTGGGTTATGACTGCTTGTAGAGCAAAGCCTACTTTGTTCCAAGCTTGAAGGGATGCACTGTTGATTTCAGAGCTTTTTCTATACAGCCAGCTCTGCCACACCACCACTCCTCCTTCCTCAAGAACCACCAACCTGGACCTGATACAAATCTTACGCAGGCTCTGTACTCCTGCTCTGATCAGCCACTTAATTCCTCCCACCACGTGGGCCTGGGGCCGGAAGTAACTGCAGCTGTAGTTCTGTAGCTGCACCTGCCCTGCTGCCCCTGGGGTGGTGGCCAAACTGTGAACTCTGTCCCCTGCAGTTTTTCCCACTAACCTTCTCTGTTGTCTTTGGTGTTTGTGGGTTCAGAAGTCTGGTAACTGCCACAGCTCACTGATTCATGGCACTAGGGCCTGTTCCACCTGGCTACCTGTCTTGTTGGTCCTGCCGCCACCCATGCTGAGCTCCAGTCCCCTCTGATCTGTGCACGATAGACCTCATCCAGTGACCATCCAGGCTGTCCTGGGCTGGATCCCTGCTTCCCTCTGCTATTTTGTGGGTTCTGCAGTTCTAGAATTTGTTCAGAGCCATTTTTATATGTTTTTGGAGGGACGTGCTGGGGATCTCACGCAGGTCCCTGCTTTCCAGGTGCCAACTTGGCTCCCGAATAGGCTTCTTTAAGAAGTGAGTCAAGTGATGACCCCTTTAATTAAAAAAAAGAAAAAGAAAAAAAATCAAACTGGGTGGGGAAGACCCTCAGGATTGCCGGCCAAAAGAGAAACAGGTGCTATTTATATTCACTCTGAGCCCAAAATTTCCATTAAGTGGTACTTTGACAGGTACCTATTGTTGTCCAATCTCTCTCTCTCTCACACACACACACACACACACACACACACACACACACACACATAAGCACACATACACATTATCATCAACATCCAGATCTAAGATACATACCCAAACTATATTAAATGCATAAACATATCTGGGAAGTTAACCTTGCAAAACACACACACACACAAACAAACACCCTCTCATTTACATAAATGAGCATAGAGAGAAAAATGATGAGATGCTGGTTATCATATTTTGTCACATACAACTCATTTGAATCAAGTGTCTTCTGATCTTCTTGTAACCAGTTTCGTGAAGTGAATATATGCAAAGGCACTAGAAGAAAGTACAAAGCATGTGTGTCCATTGGTGATAATTTAATCATTGGTCTAGTCTATAAAACTTGGATCATCCTTTTATTTTCTTTGGATGAGAATGGTATTATAAACTAATAGCTATCCAAAGCATTAGAAGAGACAGTCCAAGAATCAATGATACTGGGTGTGAATGAATAGTTACACATTATGAGATTTGTAACCTTATTGAGATTGGTACACCTTCCAAAGAGTAATCAACCAAAATGTAATTACTAAAGGCTCACTATGTGCTAACCTGTGCTAAATGATAGGAATACAAATAGATCACAAATAAAAAACAACCACTTCCCTTTAGCAATTCACATGCTAATAAGAGAGACAACATGCAAATAACTAAGTACATAGAAGATAGATATAGAGTAGATGGGAGATTAGAAGATATAACAGGAAAAACAATGAACAGCTAGACCAACCAGGGAAAAAACCTCCTGCAGAAGGTTGGATTTAAGCTGAGTTTTGATGGAAGCCAGGGAAACTAAAAGGTGCTGCTGAGATGGAGGAACAACCTGGAAGTGGAGAACAACCTGTGGAAAGACATGTTGCAAGGAGATAGAGTGTTATGTAGTGAAAATAAAAAATAAGTGAGTTTAGCTAGATTGAAGAGATTGTGTAATAAAGTGTACAAATAATGAAAAAATGGGAAGAGATCAAGTTATAAAGAGCTTCAATTGCCAAACAGAGAACTTTTTAGTTGATGCTAAAGGTAATGGAGTATCACTAGATCTATGCTTTTTGAAAATTGCTTTGCAGGTAAGTGTAGGATAGACCAGAATAGGAAAAGCCTTGAGGCTGGGAGAACAATTCAAAAGCTACTACAATATTTCTAGTGTGAGGTGGTGAGAACCCATTACCGAAGCGGCGACAACATGATTGAAGAGGAGATGTATGAGAGACATTGTGAAAGTGTCAATGACAATATTTGACAAGAGATAGGATTTGAGGAGGGCACAAATTAGAATGAAGATTAAAGGGTGAAACTGGGTTTGCTAGCCTTGGTGACTGGGAAGATAGTAGTGCCCTTGACAGTCATAGGAAAACTTTAAGAGGAGAGGCTGTGATGAAAAGATACAGATTTCTGTTTTAAACACAATGAACATGAGATGAGTAAAGTATATAAAATTAAAGATTTCCAAAAAGCAGTTGGTGATGCTGGGTTATAGCTCAGGGGAGATAGCAAGAGTGGCTAAATAGATTTGAACATCATCTACATTTTGTTGTTCTTGTTTTTGTCATTTTTCAGTCATGTCCAATGCTTCATGATGTCGTTTAGAGTTTTCTTAGAAAAGATGCTGTAATGATTTGCCATTTCCTTCTCCAGTTCATTTTACAGATCAAGAAACTGAAGCAAACAGGGTGACACAGCTAGTAAGTGTCTGAGGGCAGATTTGAACTAAGAAAGATGGATCTTCCTGGCTCTAGGTCTAGCAGTCTATCTACTATGCTGCCTAGATGCTAAAATCATCAATATAGAGATGATTGCCTAACCCATGAAAGCTGATGATATAAAGAAGTATAGAAGGAAAACAGAAGGGAGCCCATGGAAAAGGCTTGACTCTTAACTTTTAGTAGGTCATGACTGTCCTAGAAGAAAAATCGGAAAAGCAGGATGAGAAGTGGTAAGATTTATGGGAGGCAAGCAAAAGAGAGCCTTATCAAAAGAAACTAGAATGGAGAGAGTATCTTAGAATAGGTAGTGACAAACAGTGTCAAATGCTGCAGACAGGAAAAGAAGATGGGAGTTTCTGAAAAATACAGTAAATTTGGGGATTAACAGAACAAAGGCTACTTTAGAGAGCACAGCTTCAAGTAAATGATAGGTACAGAGGCCAGGTAGGGAATGGGGAGCAAAATGGTGGGAGTACCCACAAAAAATTCATGTTATCTAACTCCAGAAACCCTAAGGTAAATCATAGAGAGGAACAAAATTTAGCTGGCCTACATCCTTCCTCAAAATGAAGGCCCTAAGAGTAACTCATTAAACAGAGAAAAGGTGCAGAGTGGTGACAGAGGGATGTTTTCGGTTGAGAAAGTTGAAAGGGATGGTGGGTATGTCAGAGTAAAGAGTTCCCAGGTGCTGATACAGCTGAGTCATAGTCCACAAAATTAAAAGCAGAGTCAGGAGGGAAGTGGAGACTAACTTGCCTGGTTACTTCAACAAATTGAAGATCCTAGAAGAAACCAATTGTAGGATCAAGGGAGTTTAAGCAAGAAGAAAGATAAAAGAAGCAAGCAAGTAGAGATAACAAGAATAAGTGAGATGTTTTTAAGGGGGGATGGAGACATGGGTATATTTATAGGCAGCAGAAAAAGAGTCAGTGAAAAATAAGAAGTTGAGAGAGATATAGACAGATGGAGAGACACACACATGCACACACATGCACACACACACACACAGAGAGAGAGAGAGAGAGAGAGAGAGAGAGAGAGAGAACAAGAGAGAGAGAGAAACGGGGACAGAGATATTAAGGTTCATGCTAAAGGCAATCTTTTGGATGAGGCAGAAAATGGAATCAAGAATGCATGTGGGGGTGGAGCCAAGATGGCGGCTGGAAAGCAGAGACTAGCATGAGCTCCCTGCCGAGTCCCTCCAAAAAACTGTAAAAAATGGCTCTGAAGCAATTCCAGAACTGCAGAACCCAAAGCACAGCAGAGGGAAGCAGGACTCCAGCCCAGGACATCCTGGATGGTCTCTGGGTGAGGTCTATCCCTCACGGAGCTGGGAGCTGGGAGCAGAGCAGGGCAGAGCCCAGCGTGAGCAGCACAGACCAACCAGACCAGGAGCCAGGTGGAGTGTGCCCTAGCGCACTGAATCACTGAGCTGCGGCAGTTACCAGACTTCTCAACCCACAAAAACCAAAGACAACAGAGAAGGTTAGTAGGAAAAGCTGTGGCAGTGGAAAGAGTTCCCGGTTAGGCCACCGCCCCGGAGCAGTGGAGGTGGGGCAGCTACAGAAGTTCAGCTGCAGTTGCTTCCAGTCCCAGGCCCATGTGGTGGGAGGAATTAAGTGGCAGATCAGATCAGGAGTGAAGAGCCTGCTGAAGATCTAAGTCTAGTCCAGGTTGAGGGTTCTTGGAGAAGGAGGAGTGCTGGTGTGGCAGAGCTGGGGCATCCCACCAGGCGTGGAACTTAGTTCTCTGAACTCTACAAGCAGTCATACCTCACTGAAAAACTCAAGGGTCAAGTAAGTTGGTTGGGAATATGGCTAGGCAGTGAGAACACACCCAGATTCAGTCTCAGACTTTGGATTCTTTCTTTGGTGACAAAGAAGACCAAAACATACACCCTAAAGAAGTCAACAAAGTGCAAGACCCTACACCAAAAGCCTCCAAGAAAAACATGAACTGGTCCCAGGCCATGGAAGGGCTCAAAAAGGATTCGGAAAAGCAAGTTAGAGAAGTAGAGAAAAATTGGGAAGAGAAATGAGAAGGATGCAAGAAAACCATGAAAAACAAGTCAATGACTTGCTAAAGGAGACTCAAAAAAATACTGAAAAATATACTGAAAAAAACAACGGCTTAAATAATAGACTAACTCAAATGGCAAAAGAGCTCCAAAAGGCCAATGAGGAGAAGAATGCCTTGAAAGGCAGAATTAGCCAAATGGAAAAGGAGGTCCAAAAGACCACTGAAGAAAATACTACTTTAAAAATTAGATTGGAGCAAGTGGAACCTAGTTACTTTATGAGACATCAAGGTATTATAAAACAGAACCAAAGGAAGGAAAAAGTGGACGACAATGTGAAATATCTCATTGGAAAAACCACTGACCTGGAAAACAGATCCAGGAGAGAGAATTTAAAAATTATTGGAGTACCTGAAAGCCATGATCAAAAAAAGAGTCTAGATATCATCTTTCAAGAAATTATCAAGGAGAACTGCCCTGATATTCTAGAGACACAGGGCAAAATAGAAATTGAAAGAATACATCGATCGGTCCTCAAATAGATCCCAAAAACAAATCTCCTAGGAATATTGTCACCAAATTCCAGAGCTCCCAGATCAAGAAGAAAATACTGCAAGCAGCCAGAAAGAAACAATTTGAGTATTGTGGAAACACAATCAGAGTAATCCAAGATCTGGCAGCTTCTACATTAAGAGATCGAAGGGCTTGGAATACGATATTCCGGAGGTCAATGGAGCTAGGATTAAAACCAAGAATCACCTACCCAGCAAAACTGAGTATCATGCCCCAAGGCAAAATATGGATTTTCAATAAAATAGAGGACTTTCAAGCTTTCTCAGTGAAAAGACCAGAACTGAATAGAAAATTTGACTTTCAAACACAAGAATCAAGAGAAGCATGAAAAGGTAATCAAGAAAAAGAACAAGAAAAAGAAATTGCAAGGGACTTACTAAAGTTGAACTGTTTTTTTTTTTACTTTCCTACATGAAAAGATGATGTGTATGATTCATGAGACCTCAGTATTAGGGTAGCTGAAGGGAATATGCATATATGTGTATATGTTTATGTATATATATGTAAGTGAATGTATATATACATACATATATATATATATATATATATATATATATACATATATATAGACAGAGAGAGAGAGAGAGAGAGAGATAGGGCACAGGGTGAGTTGAAGATGAAGGGAAGATATATAAAAGAAATAAAATCAAATTAAGGGATGAGAGAGGAATATATTGAGAGAGGGAGATAGGGAGAGATAGAATGGGGTGGATTATCTTACATAAAGGTGGCAAAAGTAAGCAGTTCTGTGGGAGGGGGGGAGAGGGCAGGTGAGGGGGGAATGAGTGAATCTTGCTTTCATCAGATTTGGCCTGAGGAGGGAATAACATACATACTCAATTGGGTATCCTACCCCACAGGAAAGAAGAGGGAAGAAGAAAAAAAAGGGGGGGGGATGATGGAGGGGAGGGCAGGTGGGGATGGAGGTAATCAAAAACAAACACTTTCAAAAAGGGACAGGGTCAAGGGAGAAAATGCAATAAAGGGGGGTGGGTTATTGTGGAAGGGTTATACATAATGATACATGTGTGGCCTATGTTGAATTGTTTGACTTCTTAGGGAAGGTTGTTGGAAGGGAAGAGGCAGAGAATTTGGAACTCAAAGTTTTAAAAACAGATGTTCAAAAACAAAAAAAAGTTTTTACATGCAACTAGAAAATATGATACACAGGCAATCAGGCGTAGAAATTTATCTTGCCCTACAAGAAAGGAAGGGAAAAGGGGATGGGAAGGGAGTGGGGTCACAGAAGGGAGGGCTGGCTGGGGAATGGGGCAACCAGAATATACGCCATCTTGGAGTGGGGGGGGAGAAATGGGGAGAAAATTTTTAATTCAAACTCTTGTGAAAATCTGCTGAAAACTAAATATATCAAATAAATAAATAAATAATAAAAAAGAATGCATGTAGATGAGTTTACAGTTTCAAGAATGGTCACCTCTTTATCCAAGACCAGAATGAAAGAGGAGATAGTAACAGAAGATGTCTGAGTGATGTGAGAAGAGGAGGAATGGAGAAAAGGGTGGTCTTGGCAAATGGTCACACATTTTTTTTGGTGAAAATGAGGCAAGATCTTCAGTAGAAAGGGTGGTGAAGGGGTCATCATGAGATCCTTAATGACATAGAGGAATATTTGAAATATCCACTATAGAGAATGGAATGATGAATTTATTAAGTAGGAGTAGAATAATTGTCTTGATGAAGTGAATCCCAGTTTAGATTAGATAATACACTTTCCAGCACTGAGGGAGGGAAAATGGACCAAAACTGAGCATCAGTGTAGGAAGCACTTGGTTGGAAAGAGATCCTAGGATATTGCTGGATGCAGGAAATGGGAGCCATCTGGCATCTCTGGAAGTCACTACCCAGTTGCAGTTCATATATCCTGGATGGAGAGATGAGTTGTGAGTGTTAGCCCTACATATGTGATAGATCTACAAGCAAATAGTAGCTGTATGGCTCTTATCCCAGGATGTAGCATCCCAAAATTAAAGAGATTACAGAAATTCTATTGATCTGAAACTGCAGAACCTAGAAGCAAGCAGAGGGATGGAAGGAGTGGCTGAATCTAGGAGGAGTCTACTGAACCTCACAAATGGAAAGAAACTGACAGAACCAAACCTGAATCAGAAATGGCAAAACTCAGACTGGAGGGTAGCAAATGGATCTCCCTCTGGATCATGCCACTTTTGTCACACTGAAAACTTGATGTCCCCAGATGGAGCTGTGGAAGTAGCAGAGGAATACAAGAGGATAAAAGTACAGACCAAATATTCCCACCAGAAGTATGCAGATCCCAGCACTAATATAAAGTCCAAAGTCAAGAAGTTGTATGGAGGAATTAGCAAATGAAAAGGAATCTGACAATAAAGTGCTATTATGGGCACATAGAAAATCAAGAAATAAACACAGAAGGAAAGAATAACTTGATAATATCTACAAACAAAGCCTCAGAGAAAAAAATGCATTTTGGAGAACAGTTCAGCAAGAATTTCTATGGTAGTTAAGTTAGGAGCTAAAGGAGTTAAAAGTGATTTTAAAACCAAATAAGAGTAGTAGAGGGGAGGATGGGAAAAAGACAGAGCTAATGAAAAAATAATTAACAGCTTGGACAAAAAGGTACAAAATCTTATTGAAGAAAATAACTACTTGCAAATTGTAATTGCCCAAATAGAAACTTATGACTCCATGAGGCATTAAGAAATAATGAAACAAAGTCAAAAGATTAAAAAACAGAAGAAATATCTCATAGGAAAACCACTAACTTTGAAAAGAGATCAAGGAGATATAAATATCTTAGAACCAAAGGGCAAAGTAATTTTTTTTTAAAATCCACTGATCAAATTCCAAAACAAACCTCAAAATGAAAACTACCAATGAGATCATAACCTAAATCAAGAGTCCCCAGGTCAAGGAAGAAATGGGGGGAGAGGCAGGGAAATACATACAGAGAGAAAGAGAAAGACAGAGACAGGGAGAGATAGAGATAGAGATTGAGAAAGAGAGAGGGAAAGAAAGACACACACACACAGAGACAGACACACAGACAGAGAGACAGAGACAGACAGAGACAGAGAGACAGAGAGACAAAGACAGAGAGAGACAGAGACAGAGAGACAGAGAAACAGAGAGAGTTGAAACTAAAGGCAATATTTTGGATAAGGAAAAAGATGGAATCAAGAATACATGTAGATAAATTTGTGTTTTCAAGAAGGATCACCTCTTCATCCAAGGCCAGAATGAAGGAGGGCATAATGACAGAACAAGGACACCAGAAAGAAAGAATTCAAGGAGTCACAATTAGAATTAAGCAAAATTTATCAGCCACCCCTATACAGAAATGGACAGTTTGGGAATGATATTCTAAAAAACAAGGGATGTAAGCTAATCAAGAAAAAAATAGAGGCCTTCTAAGCATTCCTGAAGAAAACACCAGGGCTGAGTAGACACACAAGTATAGGAGTCAAGAAAAGTATAAAAATATAGAAATGATTGAGAAATAATAAGGGACTAAACAAAGTTACCCTGATTGTATTCTTATGCTGGGTGATGAGACATATAACCTTTATGAATTTCATCACTGTGGTGTCACAGAGGGAGTCTAATTAGATAAAGGGCCTATGTGTGATTCTATTCTGATTGAATGATCTCAAAAGAAGAATGTAATATATAAGGAAGAAGAATGCATTGTAAAAGGGAGGAAGAAGGATAAATCGTGGGGAATATTCTTTCCCATAAATTGTAGTCTAAAATGAGTTTGTACACTAAAGAGAGGACATTGAGGGATGCAGATGACACTAGAACATCACTGTCACCTCAACTTGTTAAGGGAGAAGTATTGCAAATACAAAGACTGTTGAGTACAGATAGACATATTACCCAATGGGGAAATAGGAAGGAAAGGGGCTAAGGAAACAGAGTTGATAAGAGAGAGGGTAAACTAAAGAAGCCACTAGGAGGAAAAAGAAAAGACTTTGGAAGAGGGTACAGGGAAAAAAAACCAGAAATACAAGTGTAAATAAGGTGGAGGGAAATATCAATCAATACTTATTAAGTGCCTACTATGTGCCAGGTATTATGCTAAGCTCTTGGGATACAAAAACAGGCAAAAGACAGTCCCTGCCCTCAGGGATCTTATAATCTAATGAGGGAGATAACATGCAAACAAATATACAAAGGAAGATACCTACAGAATAAATAGGAAATATAAAAGAGGAGTTAGGGCTTCCTGTAAAAGGTGGGATTTTAGTTGATATTTAAAGGAAGCCAAGGAGTTCAGTAGTCACAGAAGAGGAGGGAGAGCATTCTAGGAACAGAGAACAAACAGAAAATGTCTAGACCTGAGAGACTGAGCATCTTTCTTGGTGGAATAGCCCGGAGGCCAATGTCTCTGGATCCAAAAGTATTTATTTAGGAGTAAGATATAAAAAGACTAGAAAGATAGAAGGAGTCTACATGTGTAGGACTTTGAATGCCAAATAGGAAGTCACTGGAGTTTATTGAGTGGGAGGAAGGAGTTATGTGATAGGACCAACTTTTTAGGAAAATCATTTTAGTGTATAAATAGAGAATGTTTTAGAAAGGGAAAAAGATTTGAGATAGGCAGGCCTCCCATCAGGCTATGGCGGGAATCAAGGCATGACAAGGCATGCACTAGAGTGGTGGCAATGTCAGAGGAGAGAAGGGCATATATTCAAGAGATGTTGCAAAAGTAAAATAGTCAGGCCTTGGCAACGGCTTAAATATGGGGAATGAGAGACAGTGATGTATCCAAGATGATTCCTAGGCTGTGAAATTGAGGCCATGGGAGGATGGTGTTGCCCTCTACAATAACAAGGAAGGTAAGAGTAGGGAGATGGTTTAGATGGAGAGATAGTGAATTGTTTTGGCAACATTGAGTTTAAAATATCTCCTGGACATCCAGTCAGCATTTTTCAAAAACAGTTGGAGATGCAAGACTGGAGGTAAGCAGAGAGATTGTGTCAAGAAAGATAGATTTGAGATTTATCAACATAGAAATATAATTAAATACATGAGAGCTGATGACATCATCAAGTGAAATAGAATAGAGGGAGAAGAAGAGAGCTCAGGACAGAACTAAGAGGGAAACCTACAGTTAGGTAGTGTATTCTGAAAGAAGATCCAGAAAAGTAGTAGAGAAGGAATGGGCAGATAGGTAGGAGGAAAATCAGAAGTGTCCCAAAAAGCTAGAGAAGAAAGTATCAAAGAAGAAAGTATGATCAATAGTGTTAAAGGCTGCAGACAGGTCAAGGAGAATGATAATTGAGAAAAGGTTACTAGATTTGGCAACTAATAGATAACTAATAACTTTTGAGAGAAGGAAAGATATATGTAACTGAATGAAGAACTCCAGAGAATGACAAAGAGAGATAAGATGGGTTTGTTTCTTATCTTTTTTTAATGATCAGTGCAAAGAAATGGAAGAAAACAATAGAATGAGAAAGACAATTTTCTTCAAGTAAATGAGAGATATCAAGGAAACATTTCATGCACAAATGGACATATAAAAGAAAAATATGGTAAGGATTCAATGAAAATAGAAAAGGTTAAGAAGAGGTGAGAAGACTGCATAGAAGAACTATACAAGAAACATCTTAACATCACTGATAACTGCAATGGTGCAGTTACTGATCTAGAGCCAGATGTCCTGGACAATGAATGCAAGGGGGGCTTAGAAATCATTGATAATAATAAGGCTAGTGAAGGTGATGGAATTCCATGTGAACTATTTAAAATCCTAAAAGATTATATTATTAAAGTGCTGCACTCGATATGCCATCAAATCTGGAAAAGAAACAGCAGTGGCCACTGGATTGGAAAAGACCACTTTACCTCCCACTTCTTAAAATTCTGCAAGCTAGGCTTCAGCAATATTTGAACCAATATTACCAAAAGGCTAGTTTTTGAAGAGGCAGAGGAACTAGAGACCAAATTGCCAACATTCACTCGATTATAGAAAAAATTTGAGAGTTCCAGAAAAATATGTACTTCTGCTTCATTGACCACACTAAAGCCTTTGACTGCGTGGATCAAAATAATGTGGCAAGGTGTCAAAGAGATGGGAATATGAGATCATATTACTTTTCTCCTGAGGAACCTGTATATGAACCAAGAAGCAACATTTAGAACCAAACATGGTTTAAGGTTTGGAAAGACGTTTGACAAAGCCATATATTGTTACCTTATTTATTTAACTTACATGCAAAGTACATTATGCTAAATGCCAGGCTATGTGAATCAAAAGCCAGAATGAAAGCTGCCAAAAGAAAGAACGACAACCTCAGATACACAGATGATACCAGGCTGATGGCAGAAAGTGAAGAGGAATTAAGAAGTCTCTTGACAAAAGTAAAAGAAAAATGTAAAAGCTGGCTTGAAGCTTAACATCAATAGATTATGATCATAGCAACTGGTCTCATAACTTTTTGGTAAATTGAGAGAGGAAAAATGAAGGCATTATCAGATTTTACATTCTTGTATTCAAAGGTCACTGCAGATGGCCACTGCAGCCATAAAATGAAAAGGCACGTACTCCATGGAAGGAAATTTATGGCCAGTTTGGACAACATACTAAAGAGAAGAGACATCACCTTGCTGTCAAATGCTATATAGCCAAAGCTATGTTTTTCAGTAGTAATGTATGACTGTGAGAGTTGGACTATAAGAAAAAGCTATGAGCCATAGAATGAACAATTTTGGATTGTGTTGTTAGAGATTTTTGAGAGTCCCTTGGGGAGCAAGGAGATCAAATTATTCAATGCTTGCAGTCTACTCATGCCTCTCATTATCTTTCCTCATTGTCCTTTGTGCAACATCAACTTTAGTTTTTCAGAGGATGTGGGTGACCTGGAGCCATATGGCATTACTAAAGAGTGTGGGTATATACAGTTAGATGTGTAATTTGTAGGGCTGGTCTATAAGTCTGGTATATATATTTTAGAAAGACATTGAATATACACACTTACCTGGGACCAGAATTGAACACAAAAAAGCATGAGGATAGATTGAATTTGTGAATTTTTTTCAGAGCTTTTATTGACCCAAAGATTCTTGCTGAAACATTGTCCCCTTCTTTAAAAAAATAAAAACTAAGCAAGCCAAAACAAACAAACAAAAAACACCCACTATTAAGACAGTCATAAAATTAAAGCCTTTCCTTCTTTATGAACCTATAAATAAAATAGTAGCATACTCTGTGCTTAAATCTGCTTTTCTCTCTTTCCATGGTGAGCCTAAATGTTCTTCTGTCATCTGTACAACCTCATTATATTTCTCCTCCGCAACTGTTCATAAGAGACCACAAAGAATCCTGTAGTCCAGTGCTAGCCATAAGGTATAGGACAGGCATCATCTCTGTGGATTGGAGTGGGGAGGAGCAGTATGTGGGTGTTGCTCTGGGAGGGCAATTCCAGAAGTTCTTATTCTAAGTGAGATTTGACAGACATTGCCTCCTTCCTCCCTTCTTTACTAGTACTTCTGACAGCTCCATTGAGCAGGAATAGGACCCAGGAAATGAGCTTTAGAGGGAAATGAGTCCTTTTGTCCCTGGAAAACAATTAGAAACCTGTCTGATTGAGTGTCAAGGTCATTCAGTCAGGCACACATGGTATGTTTTGGGGCAAGAAAAAAAATAAATGGCATGATGCTGCTTGGCCAGCCACAGAAAATGTATTTCCATTTCCATTGAGCATTGCTGCCTCAAGCAAAACCCAACCCACATCACAATTACCTGAGCTGTTAGGATTATTATTATTTCTTTCTGGAAGAGGTGATATATACCTAATTTCACTTTCTTCTATGCAAGACATACTCTAAATGAGGTGTATCAATTGATTTTTGCCACTGGTAATTTGCACTACCACTCAGATTTTTTCCAGCACCTTTCCCTGGCTTTTATTGTTCCCTCCTGAGTTGACCCCTATTGCCCAGGAAAGAGGGAGGTTTTTGTTTTTATCCCTATTGGTAAATGGGCTCTGAATGTTGTGCTTAAAATTTTGCTTTGTTTTCAGTCAGAACTATCACATAAGCCCTAGGTTTGAGGGAGTGTAGGAAGTTGTCATAAGGCACAGATATATTCCTGGTCCCTCTTTGTTGGATTAGTCTCTCATTGACCTTGTGGAAGTGAGAGGGAATGATTCATGGATGTTATTTTATTTGAGTATGGGTGGAGTTGGTGGGGTTTGTAGGACATTAACACAGATGATAGAAGTTGTAGATTTGTACAGTGTCTCAGCTTTACTTGGTGAATGCCCTCCTTCATTAATGTACCAATCTGCTAGGAATGAGGTTGAATGCAGCTTCAGGATGTCTTACCACCAGCCACTCATAGAGTGACCACTTTCCATCTGAGTTTAATCTGAGACTAGTCATAAATGAACCATTTTCAGACATGCCTAGCATAATTGGCAGGCTCCAATCCATAGATCAAGCTAGCATATAGACTGAAATATCTCCCTTGTCCCACATTGAATTGGAAAAGGAATCTTGTCTATATAATAATTAAATTGCAGCAACAAAGCAGAGGTTCAGAACTTCTATGCCTGGGTCCCTATTTTGGGGAGATTGCTGGGTTGCCCAAATCAGAGTGGCATGCATTCATTTTGGAAATCATCCAATATGCTTGAGGAATGAAAATGTTCCAAGGAGTTTACTTAACTTTTCTTTCTGGACCTCATTTTCTCCATCTGTGAAAAGCACCATTCAATATATCAGTTAATAATAATTATTTAAATTATTACTATGTGATAAAACAATGTGCAAAGCATTTGGGATACAAATAAGGGTAAAGGATTTTTGTCCTTTCCCTCAAGGAGCTCATCTTCCAACATGGGAGAAAACATGTAAACATGTACAAACAAGATAAAAAGTGAACAAATGAAATCTCTAAAAGGAAAACACTACCAGCTAAGGGAACAAGAAAAAGCTTCCCAATAGAAGGTGGGATTTGAGGTAAGATTTTAATAAAACAAGAGAACCTAAGAGGTTGAGCTGAGGGGTGTAAATATTCCAGGCCTAGCAGGGGGTAACCAGTTCAAAGGATGATGGAGTATCCTGTGAAGACATCAAGGAAACCATTGTCCAGAATTGAGAAATAGTGTTGGGTTCGAGAGACAGAAAAAGGCCAGTGTCTCTTGTAAATTGTAAAAATGCTGAAAAAGGTAAGAAGGCATCAGGCTGTAAAAGACTTTAAATGCCATAAATACAAAAAAGACAGTCTTTGCTTTCAAGGAGTTGCCAATCTAATGGAAGGCACAATATAGAACTAACTGTAGGCTAACTAGAAATAAAATAGATAACAAGGTTAAGGATGGAGAAGAGTCCAAGCAAGCAGTCAATTAAAAGATTATCAGTGTTAACAGTATAGTACAGGGGAAAGAAATGTCCATTTAGAAACTTAATTTCCTTAGTCAGTCAATAAACATTTATTAAGTGCCTATTATGAGCTAGACGCTATGCAAAATTTAGGGAATATAAAAAAAAGCAAAAGACCCTCCTCTCAAGGAGCTCACAATCTAATGGGGTAAGAAAATACAGGACAGAAACTTTTCAACGGGTAACGGAAGGAGGGAGGCAGAATGAGAATGAGGTTATTAAGCTAAGTGGCATGATATATTCCTGCTGCCAAGGTGGGAAATGAGATATCTAACCTGGGTCATCTTCTTAAATGAAGGATCTGGGAGCAGCTCTCCTATCTCCATGTTCCACTCTCACAAATAAGAGGGAAAGAGAGACAGGGGAATACTGAGGAGGTGAGTTTGAGAGTTGATGTGATCTTTCAAGTAGATGAGCTTTTGAGACAACAATAAAGTCCAAAGAGGACACGGGTCAGAAATGATGAGATGTTTATTCTGGGCCTTCTCCTTAAGTAAAGGATTCAGGAAGAGTATTCCTATGTTCACTCTTCCCCCATTCCATGATGAAACAAGCTACCTACCTCCTTATAGAGAGATGATGAGTATGACATGAAAAAAGGAAAATATATTTTTTGGACATGGCCACCACATGAATCCATTTGGCTTGACTATGCTTATTATCGTAAGCATTTTTTCTATTTATTTCCTCTTAGTTAATTGGTGGATTTGGAGAAGGAGTTAGAAATACTGATGCCAAAAGAGCAACAATGAAGCTTGTTTTTTTTTTTCATTTTTACAAATTAGAGCAATATGTCACAAAGGTCATACACTAAAACTCGAAAGGATTTATATCAGGAATAAAGGACTGGTTCAATATTAGGAAATCTATAAGCATAACTGACAATATCAATAACAAAAACAGAAAAAAAAACATATGATTATCTAAATACATTCAAGAAAAGCTTTTGGCAAAACACACCAGAAGGCATAGGAATGAAACTTTTCTTAAAATAATAAGTAATATCTACTTAAATCTCAGAGCAAGGATTATGTGTAATGGAGATACACCCAAAGCCCTCTAAATAAGATCAGGGGTGAAGCAAGGATGTCCATTATCACCACCATCGTTTAATATTATATTTGAAATGCTAGCTATCGCAATGACAAAAAAAAATTGAAGGATGAAAATAGGCAATGAAAAAAATGAAAATTTCACTCTTTGCAAACGATAGTACAGTATACTTAGAGAATCCTAGAAAATCAACTTAAAAAGCTAGTTGAAACAATTAACAACTTTAGCAAAATTGTAGGACATAAGATCAACCTACACAAATCTTCATGACTTCTATATATAACCAACAAAACCCAGTAGGAAGAGACAGAAAGAGAAACTCCATTGAAAATAACTGCAGGCAGTATAAAATACTTGGGAGTCTACCTGTCAAGACAAAACAGAGTCTATATGAAACTACACAAAACATCTTCCACACAAATGAAGATAGATCTAAACAATTGGAGAAATTTTAATTGCTCGTGTGTAGGCCAAGATAATGTAATAAAAATGATAATTCTACCTAAGTTAATTTGCTTATTAAGTACCATACTAATAAAACTACCAAAGAATTACTTAATAGAGCTAGAAAAATAATGAAATTCATCTGGGAGACCAAAAAAATTAAAAATATCAAGAGAATCAATAAAAAAATGAAGGAAGCCAGCCTGGCACTAAGAGGTTTCAAACTATATTACAAAGCAGTAATCATGAAAACGGTCTGCTACAGGCTAAGAAATAGAGTAGTGGATAATTGGAATAGATTATTTACATAATAAACAGTAGTAAATGACCAAACTAATCTAATGCTTGAAAAACCCAAAGACTCAAATTTGGGGGGTAAAAACTTACCATTCGACAAAAATTTCTAAGAAAATTGGAAAGTAGGGTGGCCAAAAGTAGGCATCGACCAACATTTCACAATGTATACTAAAACAAGGTCCGATCATATACCACAACTCATTCCCCAATTGATGAATATCCCTTTGATTTTCAATACCCAGCTACCACACAATCTGAACTGTGGGCCAGTGAGCTTGACTTAAATTACTCATAAAATTAAATCCACTGCACTTCCTGATCTGACTGGTTTCAACTCCGCAGAATAAAATGCCCTCATGCCACATAACCCCAAGTGTCCTCACTCCCATTTCCTGACTCCTTTGGTGTGTTGTTCCCTCCCATTAGATTATAAGATCCTCAAGAGCAGAGGCTATCATTCTTTTACTAATTCTATCTCCAGCACTTAGCACAGTCTCTGGCGCATAGTAAGCTCTTCATAAATGTTTATTGGATTGCATGGGATAAAATTCAGGGACACATTATTAAAGGGAATTTTGGTGGATATAAACAAAAAGAAATGACAATGACAAAGAGTCAGGAAGACTTCTCTTGAACATAACTTGCCAGACTAACCTCATTTCTGTTTTTCCCCTATAGTTTTCAACTATGAAATCATAAAAATGCCACAGAAATAATTAGCATGGATTTTAATGAAGCATTTGAAGAATGTGCTGCTTCTGCAAAAATCTGGGCAAGATGATATCAAATTTCAATGGACTTTGCATTGGTTCAATTCATAGGCCCAATGAGTAACCATTAATCATTTGATATTAACTTGGGAAAGGATGTGTTTTTGACCCTGTATGGTATTATTTTATTAAATTAAGTTTCTTATTTTTAGTTTATAACACTCAGTTCTGCATGTTTTTGAGTTACAGATTTTCTTCCCCTCTATCCTATCCCCCTCCCTCCCAAGACAGCATGGAATTCAATATATCTTCTACATTTGCCTTCCCATCAAACTTATTTACTCAACAGTCAAATTGTAAAGAAGATTTATGACCAATGGAATGAATCATGAGAAAGAAGAAGCAAAACCAAAAAAAGAGAAAAAAAAGAAAAAGAGAAAACAAATAGTTTGCCTCAATCTACATTCAGACTCCATAGTTCCTTCTCTGGATGTAGATATCTCTTTCCATCATGAGTCTTTTGGAGTCGTCTTTGAACCTTGTACTGCTGAGAAGAGTTAAGACTATCAAAGTTACTCATCACAGAATCTATGTATCTGTGGTTGTGTACGATGTGCGACTGGCTCTGCTCCTCTCACTCAGCATCATATCATCTCTGTCCAGGTTATTATGAAATCCTTTATCTTCCCCATTTCTCACAGCACAATAGTATTCAATTGCGTTCACATACTACAACTTGTTTAGTATGTGAATTCTCCAAGTAATGGGCATCACCTTGATTTCCAATTCTTTGCTATTACAAAAAGAGCTGCTATAAATATTTTTGTACATACGAGTCCTTTTCCCAGTTATGTGATCTCTTTGGGATACAGCCCTAGAAGTGGTATTGCTGGGTCAAAGGGTATGCACATTTTTATAGCCCTTTGGGCATAGTTCCAAATTGCTCTCTGGAATGGCTGGATCAGTTCACAACTCCATTAGCAGTTGTAACAGTGTACAAATTTTCCCACATCCTCTCCAGCATTTATCATTTTCCTGTTTTGTCATGTTAGCCAATCTGACAGGAGAGATGTGGTACTTGAGAGTTTGTTTGATTTGCATTTCTCTAATCAACAGTGATTTAGAGTCTTTTTTCATATGCCTATAGATATCTTTAATATCTTCCTTTGAAAACTGCCTGCTCATATCCTTTGACCATTTCTCAATTGGGGAATGACTTATATTCCTATAAATTTGGCTCAGTTTCCTGTGTGTTTTAGAGATAATCAAAATTATCCATTTTGCATTTTGTAATGCTCTCTATCTGTTGTTGTGTTATGAATTCTTTCCTTTCCCATAAATTTGATAGGTAAACTATTCTTTGCTCTCCAAAATTATTTATGCTATCAGACTTTATTCTTAAGGAATGAATGCATTTTTTACTTTATTTTGGTATACGATGTAAGATATTGGTCTTTGCCCAGTTTCTGCCTTACCATTTTCCAATTTTCCTAGCAGTTTTTGTGAAATAGTGAATTCTTGGCCAAGAATCTGGATTTTTGGATTTATCAAAGAGTAGATTGCTGTAGTCATTGACAAATGCATCTTGTGTACCTAACTTATTCCACTGATCCACACCTCTGTTTCTTAGCCAGTACCAGGTAGTTTTGATGACTGCTGCTTCATAGTACAATCTATCATCCTGTATGACGAGGCCACCTTCCATAGCATTTCTTTTCATTAAATCCCTAAATATTCCAGACTTTGGTTCTTCTAGATGAATTTTATTATTATTTTATCCAGGTCTGTAAAATATTTTTTGGTATTTCAATTGGTATGATGTTGAATAAATAAATTAATTTAGGTAAAATTGTCATTTTTATTGTATTAGCTCAGCCTAACCTTGAGCAACTGATATTTTTTCTATTTATTTAGATCTGACTTTATCTCTGTGAAAAGTGTTTTGTAATTATGTTCATATAAGTCCTGTCTTTGTTTTGCCAGATAGACTCCAAAATATTTTATAGTGTCCACTGTAACTTTAAATAGAATTTCTCTATGTCTTGCTGTTGGGCTTTGTTAGTAATGTATAGGAATACCAAGGATTTGTGGGGATTTATTTTATATCCTGCAACTTTACTAAACTTGTTTATTATTTCAAAAAAGTTTTTTACTTGATTCTTTAGGATTCTCTAAGTTTATCATCATGTTGTCTGCAAAAAGTGATGATTTAGTTTCTTCTTTGCCTATTCTAATTCCTTCAATTTATTTTTCTTCTCTTATTATTACAGATAACATATCTAGTATCAAATTGAATAATAGGGGTGATTATGGATATCCTTGTTTCACCCCTGATCTTATTGGAAATGCATCTAGCTTATCCCCATTACATATAATGTTTGCTGATGGTTTTAGGTAGATGCGATTTATACTTTTAAAGAAGGCTCCATTTATTGCTATGCTTTCTCGTGTTTTTAATAGGAATGGGTGTTGTATTTTGTCAAAGGCTTTTTCTGCATCTATTGAGATGACCATATAGTTTCTGCTCATTTTGTTGTTGATATAATCATTAATGCTGATAGCTTTCTTAATATTGATCCAGCCTTGCATTCCTGGAATGAATCCTACCTGGTCAAAATGTATTGTTCTCCTGATAAGTGGCTGCAATCTTTTCGGTAATATTTTATTTAAATTTTTGCATCATTATTCATTAGGGAAATTGGTCTATAACTTTCTTTCTCTGTTTTAATTCTTCTTTGTTTGGGTATTATAACCATGTTTGTGTCATCAAAAGATTTTGGTGGTACTCCCTCTTCACCTCTTTTCCCAAATAGTCTATAAAGTATAAGAACTAATTGTTCTTTAAATGTTTGAAAGAATTCAAATGTAAAACCATTCAGCCATGGAGACTTTTTCCTAAGGAGTTCATTGATGGCTTGCTCAATTTCTTTTTCTGAGATGGGGTTATTAAGGCATTATACTTTCTCTTCTGTTAACCTGGGCAATTTATATTTTGGTAAATATATTCATCTATTTCCCTAAGGTTGTAAAATTTATGGGAATATAATTGGGCAAAATGATTCTTAAATATTGTTTTTGGAGGGTGAATTCACAATTTTCATTTTCGATACTGATGATTGGATTTTTTCTTTCTTTTTCAAATCAAATTGACCAAAGATTTATCGATTTTATTGTTTTTTTATAAACCCAGCTCTTAGTTTTATTTATTACTTTAATAGTTTTCTTGGTTTCCATTTTATTAATCTCTCCTTTGATATTCAGCATTTCTAATTTGGTTTTTAATTTTAGATGTTCAACTTGTTCTTTGGTAACTTTTTTAATTGCATGCACAATTCATTGATCTCCTTTTTGTCTATTTTATTCATGTAAGCATTTAGAGATATAAAACCTCCCCAAAGAACTGCTTTTGCTGCATCCCATAAGTTTTGGTATGTTGCCTCATTATTGTCATTCTCTTGAATGAAGTTATTTTTTCTACGATTTATTCTTTGGCCCGTTCATTCTTTAGGATTAGATTATTTAGTTTCCAATTAATTTTAGTTTATTTTCCATGGTCCTTTATTACAAATAATTTTTATTGCATCATGATCTGAAATGGAAGCTTTGACTACTTCTGCCTTTCTGCACTGGATTGTGAGGTTTTTATGCTATAGTGCACAGTCAGTTTTTGAGTAAGTGCAATGTACCGCGGAGAAAAAGTATATTCCTTTTTATCTTCATTCAGTTTTCTCCAGAGTTCTATCATATCTGCCTTCTCTAAAATTCTATTCACCTCCTGAACTTCTTTCTTATTTATTTTGAGGTTAGATTTATCAACTTCAGTGAGGGGGAGATTGAGTTCCCCCACTAGTATAGTTTTGCTGTCTATTTCTTCCTGTAACTCCATCAACTTCTCCTCTAAGAATTTGCATTCTATACCACTTTGTGCATATATGTTAAGTAATGATATCGCTTCATTGTCTATGGTGCCTTTTATCAGGACATAGTGTCCATCTTTATCTCTTTTAAATATATCTCTCTTTGCTTTTGCTTTGTCTGAGATTAGGAATGCTCCTCTGCTTTTTATTTTACTTTAGTTGAAGTACAATATATTCTGCTCCAGCCTTTTACCTATAACCTGTGTGTATCACCCTGTTTCAAATGTGTTTCTTGCAAACAGTGTATTGTAGTATTATGGTTTTTAATCCATTCTGCTACGAGCTTCCATTTTATGGGAGATTTTGTCCCATTCACATTCACAGTTATGATTATTATCTGTGTCTTTTTCTCTACCCTATTCCCCCCCACCATTTATTTCTCCCTTCTCCCTTCCTCTCCTCAAAAGAGTTTTGCTTTTGACTACCCCCTTCCTCAGTTTACCCTCCCTCTTGATTCCTCTCTCTTACCTTCACTTTTTCACCTTGCTACTTCTTCCCTCCCTTCTTACCTCAAACCTCTCTTTTTCCCTTTCCCCTCCTACTGCATGTAGGGCAAGTTTGATTTATATACCTATCAGAGTATATATATTCCCTTCTTGAACCAAATCCAATGAGGGTAAAGCTCAAATACTGGTCTTCTCCCTCCCTTCTTTCTCTCTACTATAACATCTTTTCGTGCCTCTTCAGGTGATGTAATTTACCCTTTTCTACTACCTCTTTACCTCTTCTCCCAGAAGTATTCCTTTATATCTCTTAATTATGTTTTTATCATTATATCGGTTATTTCATACTGACACCCACAATTTAGGTATATTCCTTTAGATTGTCATAATAACCATAGTATTCTCAAGATTGATATATATGCATGTATATATATATATACATACATTTATATATGTGTATATATACATTTATATATATGTATATGCGTGTGTATACACACACACACATATGTAACCGTATAATCCTATATAAAGATGGAAATAATTTGCCTTATTCATTAACAAGCGTTTTCACCCCTGTTTACCTTTTTATGTCTCTCTTGAGTTTTGTATTTGAAGATCAAATTCTCCATTGAGCTCTGGCCCTCTCAACAGAAAGGTCTGGAATTCACTTATGTCATTGAACATCCATCTCCTTGATGAAAAAGTATGCTCAGTTTTGTTGGGTAGTTGATCCTTGGTTGTATCCCAAGCTCCTTTACCTTTCAAGAATATCATATTCCAATTTCTCCTGTCATTTAATGTAGAAGCTGAACGATCCTGCATGATCCTGACTGTAGTTCCATGATATCTGAATTGCTTCTTTTGGACTGCTTGCAGTATTTTCTCCTTGACCTAATAATTCTGTAATTTGGCTATAATATTTCTTGGAGTTTTCAATTTGGGATCTCTTTCAGTGGGTGATCATTGGATTCCTTTGATGAATATTTTACCCTCTTGTCCAAGGACCTTGGGGAATTTATCCTTGACAATTTCTTGGAAGATACTGTCCAGGCTCTTTTTTCATCATGGCTTCTATCTCCCTTCACATTTGATTGATTTTACTTTTCAATGAGATATTTTCTCCATTTATATTCCGAATCTACTTAACCATTTCACCAATTTTACTTTTTAAAGATTTGTTTTCATAAGTAATTTTCCCCCATTTTTCCATTTTTACTTTTACCTCCTTAATTTGGTTTTTAAAGTCCTCCTTGAGTTCTTCCAGGAATGCTTTTTGGGCTGGAGATCAGTTCACATTCCCTTTTGGGTTTTCAGATGTGCATATAGTGTCCATGCTGTCCTCTTCTTAATTGGTATTTTGATCTTCCCTGTTTCCGTAAGAGGCCTCAATTGTCTCTGGTTTTTAGTGTGCTTTTTCATGGTGTTTTTTTTTTCTTCCTGGCTTCTATAGTGAATCTCTGCTTCTGGGGCTCAAAAGCCTCTGTCCCAAGCTTCTTGTATCGGGATCTGGGGGGTTGCCCACTGGCTTTGTGTGCTATGGCCTTTGGTTTTGTAGGTGTACGGGAGGGGTGGTCTGGCTACTGGAAGTTTCCTCTTTCCTGATACTTCTCTACAGTTCGAGGGGTCTCAGCCGTTGTCTCTGCTGGTGTCTGCCACTTCCCCTGGCTGTGCAAAGGCATGTCTGGTGTCCTGGTGTTGATGTGTGCTAGCTCCATCCCCCTGTGGTTTAGTATCTCTCATTGTTCTGCTGAGGTGGGGCCTGCTGTGACACCTCTCTGCCCGCTCTAGTCTCCTTCTACCACCACAAGAAGGGCCCTCTCCCCAACTTCTCTCACTAAAAGGTTACAGAAGCAACACTGTTTCTACTGGGGGAGTAATCTCTGTGTGAGGAATGGAGGGAGAGATGATTTACCTGGCCATTATGACTGCCAGATGTTCAATAAGGTGAATTTCACACCTTTAGCCTGTGTGCTGGAGGCCTCTGGGGTAGCTGTTCCCATGGCTGCAGGTTCTGTGCTGGTGTCTTCCATAGCTCCAATAGGGTAGAGTAATTTTTTAAATTAATTATTTGGATCGACACATGGTTAGTGGTTATAACATAAGGCTTGCACAAATTGATGACATTGAATGACAGATATGATATGCAAAAAGATGTTGACAAGCTAAACCCACTGGACTGAATCTAAGAAAAATCAATTCAGCAGGGATTAATATAAACTATAATGTTTGGGTCCAAATAATCAACTTCAGCAATGAGGGTGGGAAGACCTGGCTATATAGATATTTGTCAGAAAAAAAAATTCTGAGTAGTTATATTTCATTAACTATTTACCAATTATATGTAAAAAAACAACATTCTTTTTTAAAAAAAGTTTGAGCTACATATTTTTCCCACTCCCCTGTGCTTCCCCACTCCAGGAGAAGGCAAGCCATTTTATATTAGTTATATATGTGAAGTCATGCAAAGCATATTTGTATATTAGCCATGTTGTAAAAGAAAACATAGACAAAAAGGAAAAAAAAACATGGAAAATTAAAAATAAGAAAAGTATGTTTCAATTTGCAGTCAGATTTCATTAGTTCTCTATCTCTGGAGGTAGACAGCATTTTCCACATGAGTCCTTTGTTCTTGTCTTCGATTATTGTCTTGATCAGAATAACAAAGTCTTTCACAATTGATGATTCTCACAATATTGCTGTTAGGATATACAATGTTTTCCTGGTTCTGCTCATTTTATTTTACTTTGGTCCACATATGTCTTCCCAGGTTTTTTCTGAAACTATCTTGATCATCATTTTTTATAGCACCACATTATTCCATCCAATCATATACCACAAGGTATATATATATATATATATATATATATATATATATATATATATATTTCCATGAAGCTTTCCTTTATCTATTTGTAACATTAGGATCTCAAACTTTTGTTTATCACTCTGTAATGCACTAATCACATAGATTTTGTATAATGCTTATTTGCATTTATTGCTTATACACTGTACTAAACCATAAACTCCATGAGAGCAGAAATGCTACTTTTTCCACCAAATATTTAGATTCTTCCTGGTGCCTAGTACAGTGATACACATATACAGTACGTCCCTAATAATTTCTCTTCATTTATGTTTGCTACTTCTACTAATAAATAATTAACTAATTAACTAAAACAGGCAATCAGTACATATCTTACAAACAGAGAGAAACAAGAGTGACTGGGAGAATTATCCCTAAGCACTTTTTAGTGACAGTAAGTTTTTATCTACTACCTTCTCCCTGAGATGCCGTGACAATGGCCCTCCAAGCACCTCTAGTTCTTCATAAACAGCTTCACATTAATGTCATTTCCTGTGCTGGGGACCTGGGGAGGGAGGGTCATTCTCTCTCTCTCTCTCTCTCTCTCTCTCTCTCTCTCTCTCTCTCTCTCTCTCCTTCTGGTGTCCTTTTGGAGTCTTACAGAAATGATAGATGCCTTTTAACTATCATGCATCATTCTGTCCACTACAGAGTCCTTTCTCTTCCCTGGACCCTCACAAAATATTGGGTACTTCTTACTCTTGTTTCTCCATTCTTCTAGTCTTGTAAACACTAGTACTAAATAAGTCTGCAAGCTCTGGGATTCTACCTGTGGCTTCTGGCCTAATGCTGTTACTTCTTGGTAACTAAACTTGGTAGCTTAAGCTTCATCCATATGATAAGGACGTGAATGGAACTATAAGTTCTTCATCCTAAGGATGATGTCGTTGCTTGTGCCTGACAAGCTTTATGAGCTTTTAAAGGGCTCTATAAATAATAAATAATAACACGCTGCCAGCTGATTATAATATGACTGCTGCTATGATGAGCCATTCATGGGGAAGTAATAACTATGAGCAAAAGAAGGCAGCAGACAAAGGGACAATTTGTTGTGCTGATCCTAAAAATAAATCTGGTGGGGGGGGGGGGGAAGCAGACAGATTCATCAGAGCCAGGAATGTCATGATGAATAGGCCCGCAGAGATAATAGGTGTATTTGAGCTTTGCTTCCAGCCCCCTCTCTCCTAGCGCCAGGCAGTCACTTCCTCTCCCCAGCACCCACTGGCATTCTGGAGACTGCCTTGAGAATTATGAAGTCATGGGGAGGGAGGCAGTGAGAGGAAAACATTCACTTGTTGTTAAACAGTGAGGAATGCCAGTGCCTAATGAAAGATACCCCAGATTTCTATATTAGTGGGAAAGCCATTTTACCCTAAGTGCTAAATCAAGGCAGCCTGGTTGTGGAGTGCCTAGGTAGAGATCAGAAATGATTTGGGTGTCCTTGGACAGATCAAGAAAGAGACCCCACAGTCTCATTCTAGGAATGAGTTCCCACGTCTAATTTGAGACTAACCAGCTGTAAAGGGAATGTACTCCTCCTGGAAAATCTTTCTAGTTGCCTTCTTTTAAAATTAATTTTGTTTTCAGTTAACAAGCATTTATTTTTCCTCCTCCACACCAAACTCAGGGAGAAAACAAACAAACAACCCTTGAAATGAATATGTGTAGTCTAGAAAAGCAAATTCCAACATTGGCCATGTCCTTTGCCTTCTCTGTCACTATCAATTATCACCTCCAACAATTAATTTTAATTCAATTATATTAAATTAAATTATATTCAATGCATACTTGTTGAGGGGTGCAAGAAATATAGGGCCTTGTGTTATGACCCATGGCAATGACTTACACTATCTATCTATCTATCTATCTATCTATCTATCTATCTATCCACCTGTCCATCTTTCTGTCTATCTCTCTATCTACATTAATGTATATCATAGTAATAATGTACATAAATAGATTAATATATATCAGATACAACTCCTGAATTCAAGGTGCTTACAATTGAATTGTCTGGAACAAGATACACACACACACACACACACACACACGCACACACACACACACACCATAAAAATAAATATGCCACAACAATAACAAAGCACTTTATAATATAATACCAGGTACTACAATGCCATTGTTATGACTTAGTTATTGCTTAGTTTAGCTCTTAATTAGAAATTTTGCAATTCTGAAGTAGAATGTCAGATCCTTGTGGGCAGGGACTTTTTTGGTTGTGTCTCCATATTCTCACCACCTAGCACAATGTCTTGGACACAGTAGACACTTATTAAATTCTTTTTGAGTGAATCAAATAAAATCTTCTGATGTGTGAAGTGCTATTAATGCTCTACGAAGTGCTATGGAAATTTAGAATGGAGTGAAATCAAATCCAGTTTGGGACTCAGTGATGGCTTAACACAGAAGGTAGCATTTGAACTGGACCTTAAAGGATGGGCAGGGACTTAAAGGGGCAGGTAGATGGCACAATGAATAAAAGCACTAGGCTTAGAATCAGTACGACATCCTCATGAGATCAAATCTGGCCTCAGACACTTACTAGTTGTGTGACACTAGGCAAGTAACTTAACCCTGTTTGCCTCAGTTTCTTCATCTGTAAAATGATCTGGAAAAGGAATTGGCAAACCATACCAGAATCTTTGCTCAGAAAACACCAAATGGGGTCACAAAGAGTTGGAAATGATTTAAAAATTCACTGAACAAACATGGGGACTTAATATGCAAAGAGGTGGGTAATATAGAACATAATAGAGAGAAGAGTGTAAGGAAATGACTCAGAAACTAAGAAGTATCACATATACTCAAGGAAAAATGAAGAAATAAGTTTGGATGTGAGTAGTAGTGGCATTTGATATTAGAAATGAAATTTAAGGGAGCCAAGATGGCGGCTGGTAAGCACGGAATAGAGTGAGCTCCCTACCCGAGTCCCTCCAAAAACCTATAAAAAATGGCTCTGAACCAATTCTAGAATGGCAGAACCCACAGAACAGCAGAGGGAAGCAGGGCTCCAGCCCAGGACAGCCTGGATGGTCTCTGGGTGAGGTCTATTCCACACGGAGCTGGGATCTGGGAGCTGGGAACGGAGTGGAGCAGAGCCCAGCCTGAGCGGGGTGGACCATCCAGAACAGAAGCCGGGCAGAGGGGGCCCTAGCGCCCTGAATATGTGAGCTGCAGCAGTTACCAGACCCCTCGACCCACAAACACCAAAGACTGCGGAGAAGGTTAGTGGGAAAAGCTGCGGGAGTAGAAGGAGTTCGCTGTTCAGCGGAGGTGGGGCAGCTACAGCTGTTGTTACTTCTGGCTCCAGGCCCACCTGGTGGGAGGAATTAAGTGGCAGATCAGAGCAGGAGTGCAACAGCCTGCTGAAGATCTAAGCCCAGTCTGGACTGGGGGTTCTTGGGGAAGGAGTAGTGCAGGTCTGACAGAGCTGGCACCTCCCCCCCAAATGTGGAACATAGAACTCTTTAGCCTACAAGCAGTCATACCCCACTGAAAAACTCAAGGGTCAAGTCAGTTGGTTGGGAATATGGCCAGGCAGCGAAAACGTGCCCAGATTCAGTCTCAGACTTTGGATTCTTTCTTTGGTGACAAAGAAGACCAAGACATACAGCCTAAAGAAGACAACAAAGTCATAGAGCCTACAACAAAAGCCTCCAAGAAAAACATGAACTGGCCCCAGGCCATAGAAGAACTCAAAAAGGATTTGGAAAAGCAAGTTAGAGAAGTGGAGGAAAAATTGGGAAGAGAAATGAGAAGGATGCGAGAAAACCATGAAAAACAAGTCAATGACTTACTAAAGGAGACCCAAAAAAATACTGAAAAATACACTGAAGAAAACAACACCTTAAAAAACAGACTAACTCAAATGGCAAAAGAGCTCCAAAAAGCCAATGAGGAGAAGAATGCCTTGAAAGGCAGAATTAGCCAAATGGAAAAGGAGATCCAAAAGACCACTGAAGAAAATACTACTTTAAAAATTAGATTGGAGCAAGTGGAAGCTAGTGACTTTATGAGAAATCAGGATATTATAAAACAGAACCAAAGGAATGAAAAAATGGAAGACAATGTGAAATATCTCCTTGGAAAAACCACTGACCTGGAAAATAGATCCAGGAGAGATAATCTAAAAATTATTGGACTACCTGAAAGCCATGATCAAAAAAAGAGCCTAGATACCATCTTTCAAGAAATTATCAAGGAGAACTGCCCTGATATTCTAGAGACACAGGGCAAAATAGAAATTGAAAGAATCCATCGATCACCTCCTCAAATAGATCCCAAAAAGAAATCTCCTAGGAATATTGTTGCCAAATTCCAGAGCTCCCAGATCAAGGAGAAAATACTGCAAGCAGCCAGAAAGCAACAATTTGAGTATTGTGGAAACCCAATCAGAATAATCCAAGATCTGGCAGCTTCTACCTTAAGAGATCGAAGAGCTTGGAATGCGATATTCCAGAGGTCAATGGAGCTAGGATTAAAACCTAGAATCACCTACCCAGCAAAACTGAGTATCATGTTCCAAGGCAAAATATGGATTTTCAATAAAATAGAGGACTTTCAAGCTTTCTCAGTGAAAAGACCAGAACTGAATAGAAAATTTGACTTTCAAACACAAGAATCAAGAGAAGCATGAAAAGGTAATCAAGAAATGGAAATTGCAAGGGACTTACTAAAGTTGAACTGTTTTGTTTATATTCCTACATGGAAAGATGATGTGTATGATACATGAGACCTCAGTATTAGGCTAGTTGAAGGGAATATGCATATATATATATGTATATATATATATATAATATACATATATATAATATATATATGTATATATATAATATACATATTTAATATATATGTATATTATATGTATATTTTATATATGTATATTATATATATGTATATTATATATATAATACATATATATCATATATATATGTAAAAGAGAGAGAGCAGACACGAGGGTGAGTTGAAGATGAAGGGAAGATATCTAAAAGAAATAAAATGAAATTAAGGAATGAGAGAGCAACATACTGAGAGAGGGAGATAGGGAGAGATAGAATGGGTTTGATTATCTCGCATAAAGGTGGCAAGAGGAAGCAGTTCTATGGGAGGAGGGGAGAGGACAGGTGAGGGGGGAACGAGTGAACCTTGCTCTCATCAGATTCGGCCTGAGGGGGAATACCATACATACTCATTTGGGTATCTTACCCCACAGGAAAGAAGAGGGAGGAAGATAAAAAAAAAATAAAAGGCGGGGGGATGATGGAGGGGAGGGCAGATGGGGGTGGAGGTGATCAAAACAAACACTTTGGAAAGGGGACAGGGTCAAGGGAGAAAATTCAATAAAGTGGGATGGGTTGGGAAGGAGCAAAATGTAGTTAGCCTTTCACAACATGAGTATTGTGGAAGGGTTATACATAATAATACACGTGTGGCCTAGGTTGAATTGCTCGACTTCTTCGGGAGGGTGGATGGGAAGGGAAGAGGGGAGAGAATTTGGAACTCAAAGTTTTAAAATCAGATGTTCAAAAACAAAAAAAGTTTTTGCACGCAACTAAAAAATAAGATACACAGGCAATGGGGCGTAGAAATTTATCTTGCCCTACAAGAAAGGAAGGGAAAAGGGGATGAGAGGGGAGGGGGGTGATAGAGGGGAGGGCTGACTGGGGAATAGGGCAACCAGAATATAAGCCATCTTGGAGTGGGGGGGAGGGTAGAAATGGGGAGAAATTTGTAATTCAAACTGTTGTGAAAATCAATGCTGAAAACCAAATATGTTAAATAAATAAATTTAAATTAAATTAAAAAAATAAAAAAGGGGCAGAGAATGAACTTTTACTTCTTAAAAACTGGAAAAATATGACTAAAAGCAACAGTTTCAAGGATCCAAAATGGGTTTGAGGATCATGTTTGGGAAGTTATCACTACAGAGCATTATTATATGAGCTTATTTGCAAATAAATGTTTTCTGACCAAAAGAAAATGAAATTTAAAAAGACATTTGTTAAATCCCTACTATATGTAAGATATTGTGATAGGCTTGATGACAGAAGGATAAAAGTCAAGATCCTTACCTTGAAGGGGATTACTTTCTATTGCTCAGAGATCAGATGTATATACAGAGCAACATACAAAGTGATTTGAATAGGGGGAGTACATTAATAACTGGAGTGAAAAGAAAGGATTTATGTATGAGGTCACACCTGAGGTACACCTTAAAAGAAGCCACAGTTACCCATCTATAGGACTACTTCCACAACTCAGCATTCATAGGCTTGTCAGTTGGGTTTCAGGGAAATTCTGAGAATCTGTACTGCTAAAACTATAGCTCACATGCCCCTACCAGTGAAGTCGACATTTATGATAAGCCAGTAGACAAAATTAGCTGAAGGCGTGTTCTTAGATCACACAGAAAGAACAGTAGCTACAAAACACCTTTCCCCTCTCCCAATCCTCTTTGACAAGTATACTTTGTCAATGAGGAGAATGGGAAAAAACTTCAATGGTAGTGAGTCATAACACAGAGCATATGTCACCAAAGGAACTAATTCCTCCAGAAGTAGAAGGCCATTATGTCATTTCTCTTAAAAATAAAACTTATTTAGTATTTTATTTTCCCCCAATTATATGTAAAAAACAATTATTTAGCATGCATTTTTAAAACCTTGAGTTCTAAATTCACTGCCTTCCTCATTCCTCAAACCCCTCATTGAGAAGGCAAGCAATCTCATATAGTTTATACATGTATAGTCATGGGAAACATATCCATAGTAGTCATATTGTGGAAGAAAACATAGACAAAAAAACCTCAAGAAAAATAAGGATTTAAAAAGGATGCTTCAATCTGTATTCAAACACCATCAATTCTTTCCTGTATTGCTGAGAACAGTAAGTCATTCAGAGCTAATCATCTTATAAGATTGCTGTTACTTTGTACACAATACCTTTCACTTTGCATCAGCTCATGTAAGTCTTTCCAAGTTTTTCTGAGAGCATCCTGCTCATCATCAGTATTCCATCACAACCACATAGCACAATTTGTTCAGCTATTTGCCAATGCAGGCCTTCAATTTCCAATTCTTTGCACCAGAAAAGAGCTGCTATAAATATATTTTGTACATATAGGATTTTTTTTCCTTTTTTATCTCTTTTTCAATACAGATCTAGTAGTGGTATTACTAGCTCAAAGGGTATTAAATAGTTGCATAGCCTTTTGGGCATAGTTCCAAATGTCTGTAAAGAGTGATTGAATCAGTTCACAACTCCATTAACAATGCATCAGTGTCTATTTTTCTCACAACCTCTCCAAAACTGGTTATTTTCTTTTTCTGTTCTACTAGCCAATCTAATAGGCATGAGGTAGTACTTCAGAATCATTTTAATTTGTGTTTTTTCCAATCAATAATGATATAAATAGCTTTGGTTACTTCATCTGAAAACTGTTCAAAACTTTTGATCATTTTTCAATTGGGAAATGGCTCTTATTTTTTTTTTTATAAATTTGGCATGGTTCTCATTTGAGAAATGAGGTCCTTATCAGAGAAACTTGCTTCTATTTGTTTTTCGCAGTTACTATTGCTAATTGTATTTCCTTCCATTCTATCCCAACTATTCATTGTATTCTCTCCCTCTTTCACCCTGTTTCTCCTCAAAAGTGTTTTGCTTTTGACCACCCCCTCCCTCAATTTTCCCTCCCTTCTATGAGCCATGTCCCCTCCTTTTACCCTCTTACACTCCTACTTTCGTATATGGTAGGATAGATTTATATACCCAATTAAGTGTGTAGCTTATTCTCTCTTTGAGATGATTCTGATGAGAGTAAGGTTCATTCCCTTCCCCCCCCCCCACCTCACCCATCTTCCTCAACAGTAAAAGCTTTTTTTCTAGCCCATTTTATGTGACATAATTTATCCCATTCTACCTCTCCCTGTCTCTTTCTCACAATGTATTCCTCTTCCTCACCCCTTAATTTTATTTTTAGATATCATCCCTTCATATTCAACCCACACCTGTGGCTTCTGTCTACATATACTCATTCTAACTGCCCTAATAATGAGAACTTTTATGAGTTACAAGCATCATCTTACCATGTAGGAATGTTAACCTTATTAAGTCCCTTATGTTTTTTTTTTCTTTCCTGTTAATTTTTTATTAAGATATTTTATATTTAGTTTACAACACTCAGTTCCACATGATCCTGAGGTCCAGATTTTCTTCCCCCCCACCCCCTCTCTCCCCAAGACAGCATGGAATCTGATATATCTTCTACATATAACTTCACATTGAATTTATTTGCACAATAGTCAAGTTGTAAAGAAGAATTATTACCAAACAAATGAATCATGAGAAAGAAGAAACAAAACCCAAAAAAGACAAAAACAAAAGAGAGAAAAAAAAAACAAAAGAAAAAAAAAGGAGATCAAACAGTTTTCCTCAATCTGCATTCAGTCTCCATAGCTCTTTCTCTGGATGTAGTTATTTCTCTCCCTCATGAGTCCTTTGGAGTTATCTTTGAACCTTGTATTGCTGAGAAGAGTCAAGGCTATCAAACTTACTCATCACAGAATCCATATATCTGTGATTGTGTACAAAGTTCTCCTAGTTCTGCTCCGCAAACTCAGCATTATATCATGTAGGTTTTTGCAGATTATTATGAAGTCCATATCTTCCCCATTTCTTATAGCACAACACTATTCCATTACATTCATATGTCACAACTTGTTCAGCCATTCCTCAGTTGATGGGCATCTCCTTGATTTCCAATTCTTTTTTTATTACAAAAAGAGCTGCTATAAATATTTTTGTACATATGCGTCATTTTCCCGCTTGTGTGATCTCTTTGGGATATAGGGGATACAGCCCTAGAAGTGGTATTGCTGGGTCAAAGGGTATGTATATTTTTATAGCCCTTTGGGCATAGTTCCAAATTGCTCTCCAGAATGGCTGGATCAGTTCACAACTCCACCAGCAGTGTAACAGTGTTCCAATTTTTCCACATCCTATCCAGCATTTATCATTTTCCTGTTTTGTCATTTTAGCCAATCTAACAGGAGAGATGTCGTACCTAAGAGATATTTTGATTTGCATTTCTCTAATCAGCAGTGATTTAGGGCATTTTTTGTATGTCTATAGATATCTTTAATTTCTTCCTCTGAAAACTGCCTGTTCCTATCCTTTGACCATTTCTCAATAGGGGAATGACTTGTATAAATTTGGCTCTGTTCCCTGTGTATTTTAGAGACAAGGCCTTTATCAGAGCCACTAGCTGTAAAGATTTTCTCCCAATTTTCTGCTTCCCTCCAAGTCTTCATGCCATTGGCTTATTTATACAAAAACCTTTCAATTTAACATAATCAAAATTATCCATTTTGCATTTTGTAATGCTCTCTATCTCTTGCTGCATCATGAATTCTTGGCTTTTCCATAAATCTGACAGGTAAATTATTCCTTGCTCTCCCAAATTGCTTATATTGTCAGCCTTTATTCCTAAATCATGAAGCCATTTTGACTTTATTTTGGTATATTGTGTAAGATATTGGTCTATGCCTAGTTTCTGCCCTATCATTTTCCAATTTTCCCAGCAGTTTTTTTTGAAATAGTGAACTCTTAGCCCAGAAGCTGGCCTCTTTGGGTTTATCAAAGAGTAGATCGCTATAGTTTTTCACTACTGCATATTGTGTACCTAACCTATTCCACAGATGCACATCTCTGTTTCTTATCCAGTACCAGGTAGACTGGTGCTTTATAGTACAGTTTAATATCTGGTATGGCTAGGCCACCTTCCCTAGAATTTCTTTTCATTAATTCCCTAGACATTCTAGACCTCTTGTTCTTCCAGGTAAATTTTGCAATTATTTTATCCAGCTCTGTAAAATAATTTTTGGTAGTTCAATTAGTATGGAACTGAATAAATAAATTAATGTAGGGAAAATTGTCATTTTATTATATTAGCACAGCCTAATCATGAGCACCTGCTAGTTTTCCATTTATTTAGATCTGACTTTATTGGTGTGAAAAGTGTTTCATAATTTTGTTCATATAGGCCCTGGCTTTTTCTTGGCAGGTAGCATTCCAAATATTTTATAGTGGCTACAGTAACTTTAAATGGAATTTCTCTTTCTATCTCTTGCTGTTGGGCTTTGTTAGTAATGTATAGGAATTCTGAGGATTTATGTGGGTTTATTTTATATCCTGCAACTTTGCTAAAGTTGGTTATTATTTCAAGTAGTTTTTTACTTGATTCTCTAGGATTCTTTAAGTTTATCATTATATCATCTGCAAAAAGTGATAATTTAGTTTCTTCTTTGGCTATTCTAATTCCTTCAATTTCTTTTTTTTTTTCTGTTATGGCTACAGCTAAGATTTCTAGTACCAAATTGAATCATAGAGGTGATAATGGAGATCCTTCTTGCACCTGTGATCTTATTGGGAATGCATCCAACTTATCCCCATTACATCTAATGCTTGTTGATGGTTTTAGGTAGTTGCTATTTATAATTTTAAGGAAGGCTCCATTTATTCCTATGCTTTCTAGTGTTTTAATAGGAATGGATGTTGTATTTTGGCAAAGGCTTTTTCTACATCTATTAAGATGATCATATGGTTTCTGCTAGTTTTGTTGTTGATATGATCAGTTATGCTTATAGTTTTTTTTAATATTGAGCCAGTCTTGCATTCCTGGAATAAATCCTAACTGGTCCTAGTGTATCATTCTCCTGATAAGTTGCTGCAAGCTTTTTGCTAATATTTTATTTAAAATTTTTGCATCAATACTCATTAGGGAAATTGGTATATAATTTTCTTTCTCTGTTTTGACTCTTCCTGGTTTAGGTATTAATACCATATTTGTATCATAAAAAGAATTTGGTAGGACCTCCTCTTCACCTATTTTCCCAAATGATCTATAAAGTATAGGAATTAATTTTTCTTTAAATGTTTCATAAAATTCACATGTAAACCTATCTGCCCCTTGTTCCAACAATTTGGCTAGCAGCTGTTGCGGGGGTGAAAGACCGCACAAGCCCAACAACAAGCATGCTGCCAAAGGTGAGGTTTTTTGATCTGCTTTGCTAAGGAAAGCAACGTTAAGGGGTTAACAAGTTTGCTTTAATCCAGCATACAGACATCATTCACTTAGTTGAGGGGAAAAAGCCAGCACCCTGAACTTCAGAACAAATTATAAACAAATTATGAACATCGACAGACAGATCAAATAAAATTCATAGTCACCAACATTTACGTTCAACCTGGGAGCTCATAACAAGGGCTGGCCCAGAGTCATGCATGCCACCACTGCTGTGAGTAATAGCTCTGAAAAAGAGAAAGCCAACCTCAGGTTTTATATCTTTTTCAGTGTCAAGGGTGAGTGACACATGTGACTCACCCATGTGACCTAAAATCATCACAAAGAGACAACTTAAACCCACGTAAGTCTAAAACCCTCTGACGTCCCAAACGTGTCACTCAAACTGATTTGTAAACTAGGCCCTTCCCTGAGGCAAGGAGGTCACCAAGGCCTCCCAAACCTAATCAAGGAAACAAAGGTAAAACTCTTCAAGGGCATTTGGTTGAACTAAGTGCTAAGAGCCCATTTTGTTTACCAACACAGCCCTGGAGATTTTTTCCTAGGTAGTTCATTGATAGCTTGCTCAATTTATTTTACAGAGATGGGATTATTAAGGTATTGTACTTCCTCTTCTGTTAACATGGGCAATTTATATTTTTGTAGATATTCATCCATATGTTGTCAAATTTATGGGCATATAATTGGTCAAAATAATTCCTAATTGTTGTTTTAATTTCCTTTTCATTGGAGGTGAATTCACCTTTTTCATTTTTGATACTGGTAATTTGATTTTCTTCTTTCTTTTTATTGAATAACATTGACCAAAGGTTTATCAATTTTATTGTTTTTTTTTTCATAAAACCAGCTCTTAGTTTTATTTATTAATTTAATAGCTTTCTTGATTTCAGCATTATTAATTTCTCCTTTGATTTTCAGTATTTCTAATTTGGTATTTAATTGGAGATTTTCAATTTATTCTTTTTTTAGCTTTTTCAGTTGCATGCCCAATTCGTTGATCTCTTTTTTCTCTATTTTATTCATGTAAGCATTTAGAGATATAAAACTTCCTCTAAGAACTGCTTTTGCTGTATCCCATAAGTTTTGGTATGTTGTCTCCTTATTGTCATTCTCTTGAATGAAGTTATTAATTGTTTCTATGATTTATTGTTTGGCCCACTCATTTTTCAGAATTAGATTATTTAGTTTCCAAATAATTTTTAGGTTATTTTTACATGGTTATTTGCCAGAAATAATTTTTATTGCATCATGATCTAAAAAAAGGATGCTTTGATTGCTTCTGCCTTTCTACACTGGATTGTGAGGTTTTTATGCCCTAGTACGCAGTCAATTTTTGAGTATGTGCCATCTATTGCTGAGAAAAAGTATATTCTTTTCTATCCCCATTTAGTTTTCTCCAGAGGTCTATCATATCTGCTTTTTCTAAAATTCTATTCACCTCCTTCTTTCTTGTTTATTTTGATGTTAGATTTATCAAGCTCAGAGAGGGGGAGGTTGAGGTCCACCACTGGTATGGTTTTGCTGTCTATTTCTTCCTGTAACTCCCTTAACTACTCCTCTAAGAATTTGCCTGCTATACAACTTGGTGCATATATGTTAAATAATGATATTGCTTCATTGCTTATGGTGCCTTTTAGCAGGATGTAGTGTCCTTCCTTATCTATTTAAATTAGAAAAATCTTTGCTTTTTCTTTGTCTGAGATTAAAATTGCTACCCCTGTTTTGTTTTTTTTTTTTTTTTTGTTTTGTTTTCTTTTGTTTTCTTCTTTTTACTTTTGCTGAAGCACAATATATTCTACTCCATCCTTTTACCTTTACCCTGTTTGTATCCCGCTGGTTCAAATGTGTTTCTTTTTTGTTTTAATTTAATTTATTTAACATATTTAGTTTTCAGCATTGATTTTCACAAGAGTTTGAATTACAAATTTTCTCCCCATTTCTACCTTCCCCCTCACTCCAAGATGGCATATATTCTGGTTGCCATGTTCCCTAGTCAGCCCTCCCTTCTGTCACTCCACTCCCTTCCATCCCCTTTTCCCTTCCTTTCTTGTAGGGCAAGATAAATGTCTACGCCCCATTTCCTGTGTATCTTATTTTCTAGTTGCATGCAAAAATTTTTTTCTGGTTTTGAACATCCGTTTTTAAAACCTTGAGTTCCAAATTCTCTCCCTTCTTCCCTTTCCACCCACCGTCCCTGAGAAGTCAAGCAATTCAACATAGGTCATATGCATATCATTACATATAACCCTTTCACAATACTCATGTTGTGAAAGACTAACTATATTTTGCTCTTTTCTAACCTATCCCTCTTTATCCAATTTTCTCCCTTGACCTTGTGTGTTTTCAAAAGCGTTTGTTTTTGATTACCTCCTCCCCCATTTGCCCTCCCTTCTATCACCCCCTTTTTTATCTTCTTCCTCCTTCTTTCCTGTAGGGTAAGATACCCAATTGAATGTGTATGGTATTCCCTGCTCAGGTCAAATCTTATGAGAGTAAGATTCACTCATTCACCCCCGCCTGCCTTCTCTTCTCTTCCTACAGACCTGCTTTTTCTTGTCACTTTTATGCAAGATAGTTTACCCCCTTCTATCTCTCCCTTTCTCTCTCTCTCAATATATTCCTCTCTTATCCCTTAATTTGATTTTATTTCTTTTATATAACATCCTGTGTTGGTAAGCAAAATGGCCTTTGTTTTCTTTGAGTAATCCTTACTAGGTGCTAAGCCCCAGGCCCAAACCCCTATTAGGTGTAAAACCTTTGTGGGTGTGGATTGGCAACTAAGGTGGGGCCCAAGGTGGGGCTAACTCCAGGTTGGGCCCAGTTTACATGTCTGGGAGAGCAGAGGCTCTTAGACCACGTGGGTTTAAGTCCCCCTCTTTGTGACAATTCTAGGTCATGTGGGTCAGTCGCATGTGTCACTCACCCCTGATGCTGAAAAAGATATAAAAACCAGGGGTTGGCTGTCTGTTCTTTGGAGCTCTCTTACCCACAGCAGTGGTGGTGCACTTGACTCTGGGCCAGCCCTTGTTCTGAGCTCCTGGGCTGAACCTAGATGTTGGTAACTATGAATTGTATTGTGTCTGTCTGTTGATGTTTGTAATTTGTTTGTATGTTGCTCTGAAGTTCCGGGGGCTGGCCTTCTCCACTGAACTAAGTGACTGATATTTGTATGCTGAATTAAAGTAAGCTTGTCAACCCCTTCACCTTGCTTTCCTTAGTTAAGCAGATTGAAAGAACCTGTGCTGTTGGCAGCTTTCCGGGAGCTGGCTGTGGGTAGATCTTACACCCCCACAGAAGCTGCTAGGTGGATTCTTGAAACACATCCCTTCATATTCAACTCACCCTGTTCCCTCTCTCTCTCTCTCTCTCTCTCTCTCTCTCTCTCTCTCTCTGTCTCTTCTCTCTCTCTCTCTCTCTCTCTCTCTCTCTCTCTCTCTCTCTCTGTCTCTCTCTGTATATATATATATTATATATATAATATAATAATAATATATATATATAATATATATATATACACATACATACATATATATATATATATACACACACACATACACACACATACACACACACAGACACATGTATATGCATATTCCCTTCAGCTACCCTAATACTGAGGTCTCATAAATCTTACACATCATCTTTCCATGTAGGAAAGTAAACAAAACAGTTCAACTTTAACAAGTCCCTTGTGATTTCTTTTTCTTGTTCTTTTTCTTGACTACCTTTCATGCTTTTCTTGATTCTTGTGTTTGAAAGTCAAATTTTCTATTCAGCTCTGGACTTTTCATTGAGAAAACTTGAAAGTCCTTTATTTTATTTGAAATCCATATTTTAACTTGGAGCATGATACTCAGTTTTGCTGGGTAAGTGATTTTTGGTTTTAATCGTAGCTCCATTGACCCTCAGAATATCATATTCCAAGCCCTTCGATCTCTTAATGTAGAAGCTGCCAGATCTTGGGTTATTCTGATTGTGTTTCCACAATACTCAAATTATTTCTTTCTGGCTGCTTGCAGCATTTTCTCATTGAGCTGGGAGCTCTGGAATTTGGTGACAATATTCCTAGGACATTTCTTCTTGGGATCTATTTGAGGAGGCGACCGGTGGATTCTTTCAATTTCTATTTTATCCTCTGACTCTAGAATATCAGGGCAGTTCTCCTTGATAATTTCTTGAAAGATGATATCTAGGCTCTTTTTTTGATCATGGCTTTCAGGTAGTCCAATCATTTTTAAATTATCTCTCCTGGATCTATTTTCCAGGTCAGTGGTTTTTCTTCTTTTTTTTTAATTTATTTATTTACTTTTATTTTACCACACACAGTTCTACATAGTTTTGAGTTCCAGATTTTCTCCCCTCCCTCCCTCCTCCCTCCCCAAGATGGCATGGAATCTCATCTAACTGTAATGTATAACTTCGCATTGAATTAATTTATGCACTAGTCAAGTTGTGGAGAAGAATTTTGGCCAATGGACTGAATCATGAGAAAGAAGAAACAGAACCAAAAAAAAAACCTTCACAGTTCTTTCTCTGGATGAAGATAGCATTCTCCATCGTGAGTCCCCTGGAGTTGTCCTTGCCCCTTAGGTTGCTGAGAAGAGCGCAGTATGTCAGGGTTGGTCCTCCCGGAATCCATATATCTGTGCCTGTGCACAACGTTCTCCTGGCTCTGCTCCGCTCACTCAGCATTATGTCGTGTAGGTTTTTCCAGGTTGTTATGAAGTCTGCATCATCCCCATTTCTTATGGCACAATAGTATTCCATCACCTTCATATACCACAGCTTGTTCAGCCATTCCCCAATTGATGGGCATCCCTTTGCTTTCCAATTCTTGGCTACCACAAAGAGAGCTGCTATAAATATTCTTGTACATATGGGTCCTTTTCCCGCTTGTGTGATTTCTTTGGGATACAACCCTAGAACTGGTATTACTGGGTCAAAGGGTATGAACATTTCTATAGCCCTTTGGGCATAGTTCCACACCGCCCTCCAAAATGGCTGGATCAGCTCACAACTCCACCAGCAATGCAACAATGTTCCAATTTCCCCACATCCTTTCCAGCATTTATCATTCTCCTGATTTGTTATTTTAGCCAATCTGACAGGACAGATGTGGTATCTAAGAGTTGTTTTGATTTGCATTTCTCTAATCAGCAGCGATCCAGAGCATTTTTTCATATGCCTGTAGATAGCTTTAATTTCTTCCTCTGAAAACTGCCTGTTCATATCCTTTGACCATTTCTCAATTGGGGAATGGCTTGTATTCCTATATATTTGGCTTAGCTCCCTGTATATTTTAGAGATGAGGCCTTTATCAGAGATACTAGTTGCAAAGATTTTCTCCCAATTTTCTGCTTCCCTCCTAATTCTTGTTGCATTGGCTTTTTTTGTACAAAAACATTTCAATTTGACATAATCAAAATTATCCATTTTGCATTTTGTAATGCTCTCTATCTCTTGTTGGGTCATGAATTCTTTACTTTTCCACAAATCTGATAAGTAAACTATTCCTTGCTTTCCCAAATTATTTAGAGTATCAACTTTTACTCCTAAATCATGAACCCATTTTGACTTTATTTTGGTATATGGTGTAAGATATTGGTCTATGCCCAGTTTTTTCCCTACCATTTTCCAATTTTCCCAACAGTTTTTGTGAAATAGTGAATTATTAGCCCAGAAACTGGCTTCTTTGGGTTTATCAAAGAGTAGATTGTTAAACTTGTTGATTTCACCTACTTGTGTACCTATCCTATTCCACTGATCCACACCCCTGTTTCTTAACCAGTACCAGGCAGTTTTGATGACTGCTGCTGTGTAGTACAGTTTAATATCTGGTGTGGCTAAACCACCATCTCTAGCATGTCTTTTCATTAATATCCTAGATACTCTAGACCTCTTGTTTTTCCAAATGAATTTTGTTATTATTTTGTCCAGCTCGGTAAAAAAATTTTTTGGTAGTTCGATTGGTATGGCACTGAATAGATAGATTAATTTAGGTAGAATTGTCATTTTTATTATATTAGCTTGGCCTAACCATGAGCAAGTGATATTTCTCCATTTATTTAGATCTGATTTTATTCGCGTGAAAAGTGTTTCATAGTTATGTTCATATAGGCCCTGGGTTTGCCTTGGCAAATAGACTCCCAAATATTTTATAGTGCCTTCAGTAACTTTGAATGGAATTTCTCCTTCTATCTCTTGCTGTTGGGCTTTGTCAGTAATATATAGGAATGCTGAGGATTTATGTGGGTTTATTTTATATCCTGCAACTTTGCTAAAGTTGTTTATTATTTCAAGTAGTTTTTTACTTGATTCTCTAGGATTCTCTAGATAAATCATCATATCATCTGCAAACAGTGATAATTTAGTTTCTTCTTTTCCTATTCTAATTCCTTCAATTTCTTTTTCTTCTCTTATTGCTACAGCTAGTGTTTCTAGAACCAAATTGAATAATAGGGGTGATAATGGACATCCTTGTTTCACCCCTGATCTTATTGGGAATGCATCTAGTTTATCCCCATTACAAATAATGCTTGTTGATGGTTTTAGGTAGATGCTATTTATAATTTTGAGGAAGGTTCCTCTTATTCCTATGCTTTCTAGTGTTTTTAATAGGAATGGGTGTTGTACTTTGTCAAAGGCTTTTTCTGCGTCTATTGAGATGATCATATGGTTTCTGCTAGTTTTGTTGTTGATATGGTCAATTATGCTAATAGTTTTCCTCATATTGAACCAGCCTTGCATTCCTGGAATAAATCCTACCTGGTCATGGTGTATTATTCTCGTAACGAGTTGCTGCAATCTTTTTGCTAATATTTTATTTAAAAATTTTGCATCAATATTCATTAGAGAAATTGGTCTATAATTTTCTTTCTCTGTTTTAACTCTACCTGGTTTGGGTATTAGTACCATATTTGTGTCATAAAAAGAATTTGGTAGGACTCCTTCTTCACCTATTTTCCCAAATAGTCTACAAAGTATTAGAATTAGTTGTTCTTTAAATGTTTGATAGAATTCACATGTAAAACCATCTGGCCCTGGAGATTTTTTCCTAGGGAGTTCGTTGATGGCCTGCTCAATTTCTTTTTCTGATATGGGGTCATTAAGAAATTTCACTTCCTTCTCTGTTAGTCTGGGCAGTTTATGTTTTTGTAGATATTCATCCATATCTCTAAGGTTGTCAAATTTATGGGCATACAGTTGGGCAAAATAATTCCTAATTATTGTTTTGATTTCCTCTTCATTAGAGGTGACCTCACCCTTTTCATTTTTGATACTGGTAATTTGATTTTCTTCTTTCTTTTTTTTAATCAAATTGGCCAAAGGTTTGTCAATTTTATTGTTTTTTTCATAAAACCAGCTCTTTGTTTTATTTATTAATTCAATAGTTTTCTTGGTTTCAATTTTATTAATCTCTCCTTTGATTTTCAGTATTTCTAATTTGTTATTTAATTGGGGGTTTTCAATTTGCTCTTTTTCTAGCTTTTTCAGCTGTATGCCCAGATCATTGATCTCCTCTTTCGCTATTTTATTCATGTAGGCATTTAGAGATATAAAACTTCCCCTAAGAACTGCTTTTGCTGCATCCCATAAGTTTTGGTATGTTGTTTCATTATTGTCATTCTCTTGAATGAAATTATTAATTGTTTCTCTGATTTGATCTTTGGCCCACTCACTCTTTAGAATTAAATTATTTAGTTTCCAATTAGTTTTTAGCTTATTTTTCCATGGTACTTTATTAAAAATGATTCTTATTGCATCATGATCTGAAAAGGATGCATTGACTACTGCTTTTCTGCACTGGATTGTGAGGTTTTTATGCCCTAGTACATGGTCAATTTTTGAGTATGTGCCATGTACTTTTGAGAAGAAAGTATATTCCTTTTTATCCCCGTTCAGTTTTCTCCAGAGGTCTATCATATGTGCCTTTTCTAAAATTCTGTTTACCTCCTTAACTTTTTTCTTATTTATTTTGAGGTTAGATTTATCAAGTTCAGAAAGGGGGAGGTTGAGGTCTCCCAATATTATAGTTTTGCTGTCTATTTCTTCCTGTAACTCCCTTAACCTCTCCTCTAAGAATTTGTATGCCTTACCACTTGGTGCATATATGTTAAGCAATGATATTGCTTCATTGTTTATGGTGCCTTTTAGCAGGATATAATGTCCTTCCTTATCTCTTCTAATTAGATCTATCTTTACTTTTGCTTTGTCTGAGATTAGGATTGCTACACCTGCTTTTTTTACTTTAGCTGAGGCACAATATATTTTATTCCAGCCTTTTACCTTAACCCTATGTGTATCCCCCTGTTTCAGATGCGTTTCTTGTAAACAGCATATTGTAGGATTATGGTTTTTAATCCATTCTGCTATCTGCTTCTGTTTTGTGAGAATGTTCATCCCCTGCATGTTCAGGGTTATGATTTCTATCTGTGTCTTTTTCTCCATCCTAATTCCCCCTGTTTATGCTTTTATTTCTCCCTTTCCCCTTCTCCTCCCCAACAAAGTTTTGCTTTTGACCGCCGCTTTCCTCAGTTAACCCTCCCTCTTTATTCCCCTCCCTTATCTTACCGTTACCCACTTGCTACTTCTCCTCTTCCTTCTGCCCTCCCCCCTCCCTTTTTCCCCCCTTTCCCTCCCACTTCCCGTAGGACAAGTTAGATTTCTAAACTTATCAGAGTATGTTATTCCCTTCTTGAACTAGATCAGATGACAGTAAAGCTCAAATACTGCTCTTCTCCCTCCCTTCTTTCCCTCTACTATAATATGTTTTTTTGCCACTTCCTTTGGTGTAATTTACCCTTTTCTACAACCTCCTTACCACTTCCCTCATAGCCCTCCCTTTATATCTCTTATTTATATTTTATATCTTTACATCAGTTAATTTATACAGGCATTCACAACCTATGTATATCCCTTTCATTTGTCACAATAGTTGTACCATTCACAAGAATGACTTATATATGTATATGTATATATATATATATACACATATATATATATACATAAAAAACATACATAAGATGATATAATCCCATATAAAGATGTAAACAACCTAACCTTATTGGTTAATGAAGTTTGTGGGGTTTTTCCCCCTGGTTACCTTTTTATGTCTCTCTTGAGGTTTGTATTTGGAGATCAAATTTTCCATTGAGTTCTGGCCTTTTCATCAGGAATGTCTGGAATTCCCCTATTTCATTGAATGTCCATCGCCTTGCCTGGAAAATTATGCTTAGTTTTGCTGGGTAGTTGATCCTTGGTTGTAGTCCCAGCTCCTTTGCCCTTCGGAATATCATATTCCAATTTCTCCTGTCTTTTAATGTGGAAGCTGAGAGATCCTGCGTGATCCTGACTTTAGTTCCACGATATTTGAATTGCTTCTTTTTGGCTGCTTGCTGTATTTTCTCCTTGAGTTTATAGCTCTGAAATTTGGCTATAATATTTCTTGGTGTTTTCAGTTTGGGATCTCTTTCAGGGGGTGATCGGTGAATTCTTTCAATGACTATTTTGCCCTCTGGTTCTAGGACCTCTGGGCAGTTGTCTTTGATAATTTCTTCGAAGATACTGTCAAGGCTCCTTTTTTCATCGTGGATTTCCGGTAGACCAATAACTCTCAAATTGTCTCTCCTGGATCTATTTTCCAGGTCAGTAGTTTTGCCAATCAGATATTTCACATTTTTTTCTATTTTTTCATTCTTTACGTTTTGTTTTATTACTTCTTGATGCCTCATAGATTCATTAGCTTCTACTTGCTCAAGTCTAATTTTAAATGAGTTAGTGTTTACATTTTGCTTTTGAGCCTCCATTTTCAATTGGTTGATTTCACCTCTCAGGGTGTCCTTTTCTCTCTCTAGATTCTGAATCTCCATAGCCATTTCGCCAATCTTATTCTTTAGGGACTTTTCCATTTTTTTCCATGTTTTCTTTTACCTTCCTAATTTGGTTTTTAAAATCCTCTTTTAGCTCTTCCAGCAGTGCTTTTTGGGCTGGAGACCAGATCATATTAGCTTTTGAGGTATCTGATGTATTTACCGTGTCATTGCTATCTTCTTCTATGTCGATATTTTGATCCTGCCTGTCTCCATAAAAAGAATCTATTGTCCTCGGTTTTTTTGTGTTCTTCTTCATGTTGGATTGCCTTTTGCTGGCTTTACAACGAATTTCTATCTGTGGATCTCAGGGCTTTCTGTCCCAGCTTTCTTATTCTGGGGGTTGTGAGTCTAGAATTATAACCTTCAGGTTCCTGAGGTGTGGGGGAGGGGTCTGGCTCCCTGGCGTCTCACTCCCTGTGGGTGCTCTCCAGCACTTGCTTTTCAGCAATGGTCTCAGCTGTTTGTTGTTTGAGCTGATGACTGGCGCTTCCCCTGGGGGAGCAAGGTTACGTCTGGGCTCCTGGCTTGGCCCCCTGCCGACTCTTCCCCTCTGGGACTAATGAGCTTCTAGTATTTGTCCTGTGAAGCCCCGCTACTCTCTCCTCTGTTTCAGTTCTCTTTTTTTTTTTTTCCCGAGGAATTCTCTGGGTGAGGGGGGGAGGGGTTAGAGCCGGTTACCTGGCCATTGAGTCTTCCGGAAGTTCAAGAAGCCGAGTTCCTGGGTTTTGCAAGCAGGGCTGGGTGTTTTCGCGGCTGGTGGCGTTGCGCTGCCTCTCGTCGCTCCCAGATACTGCCGTCCTGTGTTGGGAGGCCTGGGGATCTCTGCCGGTTTCGGGCGCCCAGCTTTCTCCCAGCCCGTCTCCCACGTGGATTTCCCGGCCAGCCGCTTCCGCCTTGGTCTGGAGCAGCTCCGCACCGGGCACTCTCCGAGCCTGCAGGTTCGTTCCTCCGGCCTTTCAAACTCTCCCGGCTCGGAAATTTGCCCCACGCAGACTGCTCGCGGTTTCTGAGTCTCTCAAATCTGCTCAAATTCACTTTTTTATGGGAATCTGACAGACCTTGTGAGAGAGCTCCGGTAAGAGGCTGCCTTCATGCGGCCATCTTGGCTCCGCCCCCTCCAATCTAATTTTTAAGGTAGTATTTTCTTCAGTGGTCTTTTGGACCTCCTTTTCCATTCAGCTAATTCTTCCTTTCAAGGCATTCTTCTCGTCATTGGCTTTTTGGAGCTCTTTTGGCATTTGAGTTAGTCTATTTTTTAAGGTGTTGTTTTCTTCAGTATATTTTTCAGTACTTTTTTGGGTCTCCTTTAGCAAGTCATTGACTTCTTTTTCATGCTTTTCTCGCATACTTCTCATTTCTCTTCCCAATTTTTCCTCTACTTCTCTAACTTGCTTTTCCAAATACTTGTTGAGTTCTTCTATGGCCTGAGACCACTTCTTATTTTTCTTGGAGGCTTTGGAACTTTGACTTTGTTAGCTTCTTCTGAATGTGTTTTGATCTTCCTTCTCACCATAGTAACTTTCTATGATCACATTTTTTCTGTTATTTGCTCATTTTTTCCAGTCTATTTCTTGCTTTTAACTCTTTGTTAAAGTTGGGTTCTGTACTCAGGGTAGAGGGTGCACTGTTCCAAGCTTCAAGAGTTTTGTGCAGCTGTTTTCAGTGATACTTCTAGAGAACTGTAAGTTTTTAGTTTTTCCAAGGTAGTATGATCTTAAAAAGAGATTTGTTTACCACTCTCCTGGTCTATGCTCTGCTCTGTGAGTAACAACAAGCACTCTTTTCCTCCCTGGAATTATGAGGTGCACTCCCTGCTCCACAGTGGCAGCAAGGTCTGGTGTTCAAATGCTCCTCCTTGCCTTGGGACTCTCACCCAGGACTGAGTCCCAGATCTGAGTATGGGTAAAGCAACAGAGTCCTTCCTCAAGTCCCAGCAAAAAGACTCCTATTATCTCTTCCTAATCAGCTGGTTAACCACCTTCCCATCTGTGGGCTGAGAGCTCTAGAAGTAGCTTCTGCAACTGGTCTTTCAATGGCTCTAATGACTCCTCCTGCTTTGCTGAGGTTGGGACCATGCTGGTGGGGCCTGTACTGGACTTCACCCAAGTGTGATAGACCTATCCTGCCAAGCTTCTAAATTGTGTTTAGCTGGAAAGTTTTTTCACTCCATCCTTTTGTGGGGTTCTGCCACTCCAGGAACTGTTTTATTGCATTATTTAAAAGTATTCATAGGGGTTTATGGGAGAGCTCATGGGAGTCATTGCTTTTTCTCTGCCATTTTGCATCCACCCCCTGTCCTTTTACTTTTAAAAGAGTTCTCTTATGGCTCTCTGCTGGTTTCAGCATTCCTTCTGGATAGATCACTCTTCCTTGGCCTGCAGCTCCTTACAGCCCAACTCCCAAATTCCAGGACTAATTTTCACATCGATTGACAATTTGCTCTTTTCTCTGCTGCCAGAGGTTACACTCTTTAAAGCTGAGTCCTGCCTTGAATTATGTTTCTCTGTGGGTATGTCTGTGTAGTTTGTGCCTCTGCTGCCTGCCTTGGACTGCTCAAGTATTTGAACTGCTTCCTACTGAATATGATGTATTCTTTTGAGTGAACAGCTCTAATACTAGACTAGGGGTACAATAGCAGTGGAGGACTTCAGAACCTAAATCCTGTTGCAGCCTAATAGAGGCATGGGTGTAACATTTCACATAGCTTCACCCTCCCTAAAAAGCTCAAAACTCTTTAACTGTTTCCAGAAATGTCAGGTTAATCTTTTAAAGGCTTCCAAGGACATGATTAAACTTCTCCAAGCCAATCCAAGCTTCCTTTCCATTTCAAAGAATTTTTTCACACTTCATAAAGGGATAAAAAGGGAATGGACAAGTCTTTGCACTTCATTATCCTTGTTACATCTGTTATCTGATCCTTACTTTCTGTTATTATAATAATTGAGTATTCTAGGGAAACCAAATCTCCCCCACCCGAAGAAAAGATTCTGAGAATTGAACATAAGGAGGCAAAACGTTTTAGGTATGGAAGATAGCTTATATTAAAAAAAATAGCGATGAAGGGTGGAGTGTCAAGTTTAGGGAACAACTGTTAATCTTCTTCGGATGAAGAAGAAAAGTTGGGCCCTTTATTAAGGCATATTAGTATTTGAGGCCAGCATTTCAACTGAGTTTGAAGTTGGAAATTTTGAGATTATGGTTAAACATAAGAGCAACATTTAAAGAGCTTAACTTCCATTGTGGGGTACATGCACAGCTAAATATAAAATATATGAGAAGTAATTTCTACAATAGAAATTAAAAAAAATAAATGTTGAGATCTCACCTCTGGAGGACTAACAGCTGTTTAAAATTGGTGGGATTCTTACCACCCCTCCAACTTTAATGAAACTATCTCTTTAGAAGTAAAAAGGGCCCACTGAGGATTTAGAGCAGATTTCTTTGTTTCAAAGATTGCCATGGCCAAATAATTTAGTGCCAAGTGGCAAGCCAACTGTTGAAGAGCTTTTCATGATATGTCTTTTTTTTTCTGAATCCATTTAGAATATAATGTGCCTAATCACTCTCTTTGGTTTTTATCATATCCTTTTGGAAAAAAATTCTATAGTCTGCCCCTCAGTAAATGAGTGAATCAACTGCACATAGATGAAGTGAAGCAAAGAAAATGGTCTTTGAAAAGGAATGCCCTTTCTACTGATGGAAGACAAAACATTTTAAGCAATCACCAATTTAATGTTCTCCCTCCTCCCTTCTGACTACTGATCTCTCTGGTTTCTTTTAAGTCCAGTTAAAATCACATGTTTTACTGGAAGTCTTTGCAAGCCCATTTAATTTCAATGACTATTAATTATTTCCGGTTTAGCCTGTTTATATCTTGCTTTATTTATATTGTTTGCATATTGATTCTCCAATTAGATAGTAAGTTCCTTGAGGGCAGGGGCTGCCTTTTTGTCTCTTTTTGCATTCCCTGCACTTAACACAGTGCCTAGGACATAGTAGGTACTTAATAAATTTTGATTGATTGATGTACAGTTTCTTCGAAGGTGGATAGGGTGCCAGGCCTGAAGTCAGGAAGATATCTTCCTGAATCCAAATCCAGCCTCAGACACTTAATACTTGTGTGACCCTGGGCAAGTCACTGAACTCTGTTTACCTCATTTTTCTCATGTGTAAAATGAGCTGGAGAAAGAAATGGCAAACAACTCTTACCTATGCCAAGGAAATTTGAAATAAGGTCATAAAGAGTCAGACACAACAAAAATGACTCAACAACAACAACAATTTCAAATTTTGTGGCAACGGGAAATTCAGGAGAGAAACTTGCACTACTACTGTTGATGATGCTGACACTGCTATTGCCTTCTTTGGAGACAAGCTCTGTAATTTGGTCCTCTTTGTTCAGCTTCTCTGGCTCTACCTTAATGAGTCTGTGCTCAGTCACCATTCAGTTCTAGCTCTTAATTGAAAATTTTGGGATGCTTTGAATCAGTGTTGGGAAAACCGTATGCACATGCTAAGGTCATCAGACTGCACTGAAAACTGGTTTTGCTTGCTTCTATACCAGAGAGAGTTGTTAAGAGTCACCTCAAATTTGTTTCACTCTTCAAATTTTAAATCCTTTTGCATCATGAGGGAAATCTAATCCCTGAGTTTCTGATTCATTCATGCTAAATTCAATTAAAGTTCTTTATATGTACCCCTGTGAAGTCCATGATGTCTCAGATATAATTAAAAAAAAACCTAGTTCCTTTAAAATATTGTTTACATAAAAATTCTAATTTAAGAAGTCTATATTAAACATTTAATATACACAAAATTCTGTGTAAGGTGCTACAGATATGAAGAGGCAAAACTATATTGGCTCTCATTGAAGTGACATTCTAATTGAAAAGAGTTGAGTGTCCTATAACACTTGAAAAGAAAAGACTAATTAATATTATTTTTTTTCTTTTAACAATAACCACCCATGGCTTATTTATGTCAATCTTACTCTAAATCTACTCCAACATCTTCACCAATTCTTAAATCTCATTCATTTTATCTTGTGAAAATATCCAATGCTGATCATAGCTAGCTTGACATATTTTAAATAGTTTATGATGTGAGGCAATAAGTGGTTAGTTAAATGATATAAACAGGCTCACATAGCTACAAGTGTTAAAGGTGATAGTTGAACCAAGGTCTTCCTGATGTAAGCTTTTTTGCTACCCTGTCTGTCATTAGACAAATTAAACAGTAAGATAATTATGTCTATTCCAGATAAATAGTCATTAAATATTGAGTTTGATACACAGGATCCATGCTTCCTCCTTTGTGAATGGCTACAATTCTCCAGGAATCATAGGACCAGAAGAAGGAATGAAGGAACCTCAGAGACCATCTATTCCAACTCCTTCATTTTACAGATGAAGATACTGAAACCTAGAGGGTCTTGGCGGCAATGCATTTGGAGGCAATGGTAACCCCTGAAATTAAATGAAATGTTTAGTAAATGCTAATGGAACGCATTTCATGGCCAAGCAAGGTTGAGTTGAACCACTACTATTCTCATGTCAGTCAGTCATCTATCTTTGAGCTGAAAGAAACCTTTAAATTTCCTCTAGCCTAACCTCTACCTGAGGCATGAATCTCCTCCATAGAAATTTCACTTGACTTCTTCTAGAACACCCCCTAGTAATGAGCCTATCATCATTTCATGAGGCAGTATGTGAAATTCTTAGATGTCTAATTATTAAGATGTTGTTCCTTGTATCATGCCCCAAACTACCTGTCTAGAATTTCTACCTGCTGTTTCTAGTGCTGGCCTAACAATAATTGGTTTAATAAAATCATAGGCATAGCAACATTTGAAGAAAGCTGTCATAATTCTCTCCTTCCCTCAACTTCTACTATGTTCCACTCCAGGATAAACATTCACAATTCATCCAAATGATCCTTATATGGCATGGTTTCTTATCTCCACCTTTATTACACCTCACTGCATGAGCATCAGCTTCTCAAACATGCCACTTAGAACTAAGCTCTTTCTTCTGTTTGTGACCTGAGCAAGAAAGACAACCAGTTCCTTCTATGGCCAGGCCAGAGACTGCTTCTCTTCAAGAGTTCCTTTGAAAAGTCATCTAGAGATGTACTTTTCCTGCTTTCATGAAGGACCAGTGTCATTTTTCAAATAGCATTGCACCACAACTGGAGAGCCCAAAATGTCACTACTGTCAGTGACCACTACTTTCCACCATTGATACCCTGGACCACAGGAATAGATTACAAGAGCTATGATGTTCATAGAATTGAACACCCAAGAAGAATACAAGCTTATCAGGGTGTGAGATGATGGAAAGAACATGGATATCTGGACTCAGATTATAGGTTGTACTTATTATCTCAAAATTATATGATATTATTATATGAAATTATGTGTTACATTTATGCAACATCCTTAGTTTTCCTTAGATTTAAGGACTTGCTATTTCAACAATTGCTGGGCCAGGGGTTGTGGTTTATCTTAATGATATCCTCATTTACTATTATGATTCTATCTAATATGCTAGCTCAAGGTTTATTTGAGACAAGTTCAGGTCATGAACCAACATTAGTACTTGGTTACTCAGAGAAGTGCCAATTTATAAAAAAGAGTAAGGAAAATCTTGAGTCAAATAATATAAGTCGATAGTATATGCCTCCTTGGGAGGTAGAGGTCACATTACAATGAAGTAACCCTGAATCACTGAAAAGCCTAATGTCATACTTTAATTCTATGGTATATCATTGCTACTTTATTCCTTGTATTACTAATTGATGGAAGTTCTTGTTAACTAAGCTCACTCAGATCCACCCCACTCCCCCCTCCCTGCTTTCTGCACATCTACGTCACCTCAAACACTTAGATTTTCCTCTGCTAGCTCTGGAAACAGTAATCAAAGCAACAGTATTGTTTTTGGAAAGAGCTTCTATGGTGTTTTCCCACTATTAGTATAAAACTTCTTTTAGGTCAAGGAATGTAGTTTTGTATTCATATCACCAGCACTTGGTTGTTGGTTGTTGTTCTTCATTCTCAAAGAGGACCAAAATGACATCAATATGATAGTCAAGTTTCAGTGTGTCTGACTGTGGTTAATCAGACCAATACAAGCTCAGAATGGTCTACCACAAGTTGGGTATTTAATATGTTGTCTAGCACATGGTAAACACCAATGACCTTTGAATTCTCTCATTTGTTCATTCAACCTAGTTTTTCTTTCTGAGAATGCCTCTCAGTGAGCTCATGACCTGACCCAAGGCTTTCTAGTGGACACTAGAAGTTAGAAACACATGCTCAAACCACAAGGATATAGAACAGTTTCACACCATCCAGAAGCCTAAGTAACATTAAATCCACTGAATGTTATTTGGGGGGGTATTTTTTAAACTATTTTAATTTAATAATTACTTCTGCTCCTAGATACCATGAGTCTCTTGACTCTCAGTTCAGAACTCTCCCACTGCACAACTCTTCTGGCTCTCTGAATGCATTCTTAATATCTTTAGAGTATTTTCCTTACCTAGTACACTTTTAAAGGGCCTCCATTTGAGCCACGTAGGGAAGAAGGGATTGTTTTATACAGCAGCCTTTATGTCCAATCATGATTGCTTTGTTTTTCACAAATATATGGGAAGGTAAAACACAAATTATTCAGAGATTGATTCATGGTATAACATCAGGAAATACTTAACAGGTTAGATCAGCTGGTCAGAGGATGTTGCTGAAGCCAACATCTTGTCTTTGATCCCCATAAGGACCAATTAGCTTCATGCAGAGAACAATTACCGTCCACAGTCACAGACTGTGTGCCTCATTCCTGCCAGATGGTTTGCAAATGTCGGCTCTTCTGTTTTGATGAGGGCCACAAGGGGACTGGATTAAGAATGCAGATAGATAGTTAGAAACTATCCTCTTGCCTGGGAACTCAGCTCCCATCACATGCCAAAATGTAAATCCACAAACATTTTTTAAGCACCCAGAATGTCCAAGTCACTATAGTAAATACTGGAGATAGTTAATTCTGTCCTTCAATGGATCTATCCATCCATTAGTGAGCTCATCAGTGGGGGTGTTCAGACTAGTAATGTGTTTGATAACCTATCCATGCCTTCCCATGTTGTTGCTTTTGTCCATGACCTCTAATGAATCCTCTGCAGAGAGTCTACTCAATGTGTTAGTAGCTTTCCTTTTGTGTTCTTCATACTATGTGAATAACAATGGAGCATGAGACAGGTGATATGGTGCAGTGGAAAGTGTTCTAGAATATAAGGAGAAGGCCGATTCCCAGCTCTTCCACTTACTGCCTTTGCAATCTTAGCAAATAATGTTGCCTCAACCAGTGTCAGTTCGTTCATCTATTAAAGATTAGGGTTGGATTAAATCACCTGCAAGGTCCCTTCTGGCTCTAAATCTATGATCCATAATCCTCTGATTATGTATGAGCTCTTAATCAGTTATCCCCAACTCTGTGAAAATGACCAGGACATGTTTTTTTCTTTTTCTCTTTCCGGCCAGGTATTTCTCTTATGATATCATTTAAAACAGTTCTTCGAGGCAATTCTTCATTTGGAATGTATTACAACTTATTCATTCCTTTGATCCTCTAGTGCCCTTTAGGTGACCCTCAAATTTAATTCTCCAGAGATTTTATTACATAACTTAGAGTCACATGGAATCACTAGTCGAATACTAGGGAAAAAAGACAGTCCTTAGTTTTTAAGAGAGAAGCATGGGCTCATTAAAAGGATTAAGTCATGAGGATGCAGAGACAGAAGGTACACCATTTCCTATCCCATGGAAAAAGCCAGAATTCACACATCGTAATAAAATTTTAGGAGCCAAGGGTGAAGATTTGGTGACTTAGTCACACAAATAGAAGGTATATAAGCACATGCATTTATTTTTGTTGCTGTTGTTTTTCTCAGAATAATGATAGTAATCATAGTAGATCTAGGAATTGTCATTTTCATCATAATACTAATAGCAGTTGTTATTTGGCATCTCTGATGTACTCCTTATGGGAAGGTTCTCCTGACTCTGTTTGTCCAGAACATTGTAGTATCATTATATCAATTGTACTGTAATGACAAATTTGTATTGGTGCTGGCATTTTGATCCCAGTCGCTCAACACTAAGTCTAGCATGTGATAAACATGAATTTGCATAATATGTCACATCAAATGGTCACTACTGGCCCAAGTGCACAGGATATTAGACGCCTTTCAGAGAATCATTCTGTATTCCTGGGCCAGAATGCTTGGCAGTGTCTGTCTGAAAATTCTCCTATCAGAACTATACCTAAGATATGAAATTGAAGGGTCTTTGCCTTGTGTACCCACATTGTGATGGTGCTTATCATATTTGAAGTGGTTTTGTAACATCTAAATAACTGAGCTTTACACCTGCTTAGCAAAAATAATAAGTTAAAATAGGAAGTTACCAGATGTTCTATTTCTTTACCTACCTGAAGTTATATCCCTGGTGAGGTCTTTCCCAATCTGGTTTATCTGGTACCTCATCTAAATCATTACCCAGCGGGGTAGATATCCAGATGTGTCTTTCTTCCCATCATTGGGCAGTGTCCTAGGGTCTCACCTAGCCAAATTTGTCTTAAAATTTGATTTAAGTATATTTTATATTACTTGCCTCTGGTATAAAGATTTCTGAAATATAGTAATTTCTCACACTGTAGAGGGCTCTAAAATAAATCAAAGTGGTCTTCCATGGTATAGGAGTCCCTATACAACCCCTTTATAGATGCTAAAGATTCCACTAACATCGATCCTACCAGGAAAATTCAATTTGGATGGAAGGGACCTATTCCCACATTTCAGTAGTGAACTTAATCCAACTTATTTCAGTTTTAGTATTTGTCCTAATAAGTAGAAAATGTATAATCAAAAGTGTCAGCAGATTTGCAACTAGAAAGCCTAAATTCAAATCCTAACTGTACCATAATTACACAATTAATAATTTGGCACATACTTATTTTTTCTTCGAAATTCATATCAAGATCATTAGGTCAATCCATTATAAACCAATCAAATTGATATTAAACCTTTACCTACTATTCTTTGTGTCCATCAATCCACTTTATGAGTATTCCTCCCTAGCAGGAGGAAAAGGATGGCTAAAGAATCAGCCAAGTGGACTCAAAGAATATGGCACTGATGAGTTCTAGAGAGAATGTTAGAAATAGATACTGATGAGGAATCAGATGACTAGGAAAGGAAAGAAACTTGATGCTGGTATATTCTAGAAGGCAAGAACAAATGAGCTAGTCTAACCTAGGCCTAGTAATTCCTCTGAACACACCTCCTCCCTTCCCCAGAAGTGAGCAGAGCTAAATTCTGACATAAAATTCAATGTCAAGACATAAATTGGAAAAATGAGCAAAAAAAAATGAACCTAATCATGAAATGTTACTGTGGTGTTGGGGCAGGTGAAGACACAAACTCAGAAGAAAATAATAAATTGAAAACACCTACAAGTAAAGCCTAAAAGAAAAATGCAGATTAAAGACAAATTCAACAAGAATTTCTAAATGATCTGAAAGAGATAAAAAATGAGCAAAAAAAGAATTTTTAAAAGTAAAGAAGAGTTATAGGGAAAAGTGGAAAAAGAAATGAGAGCAATTCAAGAAAATTATGGAAAGAGACTTAACAGCTTGATAAAAAGAGACACAAAATGTTAAAATAAATAACTTCTTAAACGCTATAATTCCCCAAATATTAAAAGAGGTACAAAGCCCCAGTACTGATCCTTATGCATATCCTCTCTTCTCATTTATTATGTGTATATCTTCATTGTAGTGTATCTCAGTTTGGTGGAGTTCATAGTGTTTTATTATTACTTTTAATACTGTGCTTTTCACTTCATTTACTGTGCTTTTGCTTTTAATAGCATCCTAGACAATTAAAAAGGCATGCATGATAGAAAGAGAAATTCCATTTAAAATAAGTGAATATAATACAGAATAGTTGGAAATCTACTGCCAAGACAAACTCAGGGATTATATGAACAAAATTACAAAACCTTTTTTTTTCACACAAATACAGATCTAACAATTGGAGAAACATTTAATTGCTCATAGGTTGTCTGAGCCAATGTAATAAAAATGACATTTTTACCTAAGTTAATTTACTTATTCAGTGCCATAGCAATACAACTACCAAAGACTTATTTTAGAGCTATAAAAAGTAGTAACAAAATTAATCTAGAACAAAAGGTCAAGAATATCAATGAAATCAATGAAAATATGTGAGGGAAGGTGGACTAGCAGTTCTGAATTTCAAATTCCATGACAAAGCAGCAATCATGAAAATAATCTGGCTCTGGCTAAGAAATAGAGTGATGGATAAGTGGAATAGATCACGATTGCAATACACAGTAGTAAAAAACCATAGTAAACCTAGTTCTTGATAAAACCAGAAATCCAAGGTTTGGGGGATAAGAATTCATCATTTTACAAAAATTACTGGGAAAAAACTGGAAAGCAACTTGGTAGAAACAAGGACTAGACCTCATATTGTATACCAAGATAAGATCAAAATGGATAAATTATTTAAACATAAAGAGTGATATAAGCTAATTAAGAAAGTATGGGAAAACGTACCATCGAATCTATGAATAACAGAAGAATTTACATCCAAACAAGAGACAGAGGGGATACAAGAAGTAAATAGGTGATTTTTATTAAGCACTGCAGCCAAAATTAGAACAAAAACAGGAAGCTGGGCAAACATTTATAGTAACATTGTCTTTTCTATAAAGGCCAAATTTCTCAAATATGTAGAAATTTTAGACAAATTTATATTAAAAGTATGGTCAAGTAATATGAACAAGAAATTTTCAGTAGAAGAAATCAAAGCTATCAATAATTACGTGAAAAATTACTATAAATCACTATGAACTGGAGAAATGCAAATTAAAACAATTCTGACATACTACCTCACACCTGTCAGATTGACTAGCATGACAGAAAAGGAAAAATGACAAAATCTGGAGGGGGTGTGGAAAATTTGGGATTCTAATGCATTGTAGGTGGAGTTGTAAATTGGTCTAATCATTCTAGGGAACATTTGAAACTACATCTAAAGGAGGTACTTTCTCTTTAACCTAACAATACCACTACTAAGTCTGCATTCCAAAGAGATCAAAGAAAAATACAGCCTCATTTGTATAAAACTATTTATAGCAGCTCTTTTTGTGGTAACAAATAATTCAAGATCAAGGGGATGCCCATCAATTGGGGAATGGCTACCCAAGTTGTGGTACTTGATTATAATGGAATGGAATGGAGTGTCATATGAAGTCATGAAAAGTGAAAGCAGTAGAACCAGAAAAACATTTTATACAGTAACAGCAACATTGTAAGGAATCTCAATTGTGAAAGACTTAGGAAATCTGATCAAAACAATGATCCAAGACAATTTCAAAGGACACATGATGAAAAATTCTACATACTTCTAAAGAGAGAACTGATGAACTCTAAATGCAGATTGAAGCATGCTTTTAAAATATTTCCTTATCATTTCATTTTATTTGTGTTTTCTTTTGTAACATGGCTAATATGGAAACATTTGTTGCATGACCTCACTCACATGTATGATCAAAATTAAATTGCTTGCCCTCTCAAGTAGTGGGATGGAGAGAGAGAGAGAGAGAGAGAGAGAGAGAGAGAGAGAGAGAGAGAGAGAAAAGAGAAGAGAAGAGAAGAGAAGAGAAGAGAAGAGAAGAGGAGAGGAGACAGAATTTTGAACTTAAACTAAAAATATTATTATCACATAATTGAGAAATATTGAATAAAACAAAAATAAAAAATTTTAAAACCAATAGATAAATATCATACAATATTCCATGCAAAATAGTAGTATTAATAATAAAATCATACATAACTGGGGGCTTGGGACCTATGGCTTAAAGTTGATATTTATATGAATAAGCTGATTTGCTGACTTTCTTAAATGTGGTATAGATATATGGAGGCCAGCATGTGAGATGGTGTGCACCAGGTATTAAATTACAAAATAGGTAGGTAGATAGATAGATAGATAGATAGACAGATAGATAGAGACATAGATAAAGACATAGAGAGATAGATATAGATAGAGATTTAGATATATAGATATACATATTTACACATGTACATATACATACACACCTCTATACATACATACATATATATATATGGATATATATGTTTACACATTACATATAATTATATTTTATCTTTTGATCTTTCATTCAGATAGGGCTGTTTAGACAGTATCATCCTTGCCTCTGGATATCTCTGCTTTTTCTGCTTTTTCTTTCTTATCAGGCTTATTTGAAATTCTTTCATCAGAATTTTATTCTTGGGGACGGAGCCAAGATGGCAGCTGGTAAACAGGGACTAGAGTGAGCTCCGTACCCGAGTCCCTCCAAAAACCTATAAAAAATGGCTCTGAACCAATTCTAGAATGGCAGAACCCACAAAACAGCAGAGGGAAGCAGGGCTCCAGCCCAGGACAGCCTGGATCGCCTCTGGGTGAGGTCTATTCCACACGGAGCTGGGAGCTGGGAGCTGGGAGCTGGGAGCGGCGTGGACCATCCAGACCAGAAGCCTGGCGGAGTGGGCCCTAGCGCCCTGATTCAGTGAGCTGCAGCAGTTACCAGACCCCTAGACCCACAAACACCAAAGACTGCAGAGAAGGTTAGTGGGAAAAGCTGCAGGAGTGGAAGGAGTTCGTGGTTCAGCTTCCAGGCCCAGGGGCAGCTACAGCTGTTGTTACTTCGGGCTCTAGGCCCACCTGGTGGGAGGAATTAAGTGGCGGATCAGAGCAGGAGTGCAACAGCCTGCTGAAGATCTAAGCCCAGTCTGGACTGGGAGTTCTTGGGGAAGGAGTAGTGCGGGTCTGACAGAGCTGGCACCTCCCCCCCAAATGTGGAACATAGAACTCATTAGTCTACAAGCAGTCATACCCCACTGAAAAACTCAAGGGTCAAGTTAGTTGGTTGGGAATATGGCCAGGCAGCGAAAACGTGCCCAGATTCAGTCTCAGACTTTGGATTCTTTATTTGGTGACAAAGAAGACAAAACATACAGCCTAAGGAAGACAACAAAGTCATAGAGCCTACAGCAAAAGCCTCCAAGAAAAACATGAACTGGCCCCAGGCCATAGAAGAACTCAAAAAGGATTTGGAAAAGCAAGTTAGAGAAGTAGAGGAGAAATTGGGAAGAGAAATGAGAAGGATGCGAGAAAACCATGAAAAACAAGTCAATGACTTGCTAAAGGAGACCCAAAAAAATACTGAAAAATACACTGAAGAAAACAACACCTTAAAAAACAGACTAACTCAAATGGCAAAAGAGCTCCAAAAAGCCAATGAGGAGAAGAATGCCTTGAAAGGCAGAATTAGCCAAATGGAAAAGGAGGTCCAAAAGACCACTGAAGAAAATACTACTTTAAAAATTAGATTGGAGCAAGTGGAAGCTAGTGACTTTATGAGAAATCAGGATATTATAAAACAGAACCAGAGGAATGAAAAAATGCAAGACAACTGTGAAATATCTCCTTGGGAAAACCACTGACCTGGAAAATAGATCCAGGAGAGATAATTTAAAAATTATTGGACTACCTGAAAGCCATGATCAAAAAAAGAGCCTAGATACCATCTTTCAAGAAATTATCAAGGAGAACTGCCCTGATATTCTAGAGTCAGAGGATAAAATAGAAATTGAAAGAATCCATCGATCACCTCCTCAAATAGATCCCAAAAAGAAATCTCCTAGGAATATTGTCGCCAAATTCCAGAGCTCCCAGATCAAGGAGAAAATACTGCAAGCAGCCGGAAAGAAACAATTTGAGTATTGTGGAAACCCAATCAGAATAATCCAAGATCTGGGAGCTTCTACATTAAGAGATCGAAGAGCTTGGAATGCGATATTCCGGAGGTCAATGGAGCTAGGATTAAAACCTTGAATCACCTACCCAGCAAAACTGAGTATCATGCTCCAAGGCAAAATATGGATTTTCAATAAAATAGAGGACTTTCAAGCTTTCTCAGTGAAAAGACCAGAACTGAATAGAAAATTTGACTTTCAAACACAAGAATCAAGAGAAGCATGAAAAGGTAATCAAGAAACAGAAATTGCAAGGGACTTACATTCCTACATGGAAAGATGATGTGTATGATTCATGAGACCTCAGTATTAGGGTAGTTGAAGGGAATATGCATATATATATATATATATATATGTTTATGTATATATATATATATATAAGTGAATGTGTATGTAAGTATATATCTATGTGTATATGTATGTATGTGTATGTATGTGTATATATATATGTTTTTATATATGTATATATATATATATATATATGTAAAAGAGAGAGAGCAGACACAGGGTGAGTTGAAGATGAAGGGAAGATATCTAAAAGAAATAAAATGAAATTAAGGGATGAGAGAGCAACATACTGAGAGAGGGAGATAGGGAGAGATAGAATGGGTTTGATTATCTCGCGTAAAGGTGGCAAGAGGAAGCAGTTCTGTGGGAGGAGGGGAGAGGACAGGTGAGGGGGGAATGAGTGAACCTTGCTCCCATCAGATCTGGCCTGAGGGGGAATACCATACATACTCAGTTGGGTATCTTACCCCACAGGAAAGAAGAGGGAGGAAGATACAAGAAAATAAAAGGGGGGGGGGGATGATGGAGGGGAGGGCAGATGGGGGTGGAGGTAATCAAAACAAACACTTTGGGAAGGGGACAGGGTCAAGGGAGAAAATTCAATAAAGCGGGATAGGGTTGGGAAGGAGCAAAAATAGTTAGTCTTTCACAACATGAGTAATGTGGAAGGGTTATACATAATGATACACATGTGGCCTAGGTTGAATTGCTCCACTTCTTAGGGAGGGTGGGTGGGAAGGGAAGAGGGGAGAGAATTTGGAACTCAAAGTTTTAAAATCAGATGTTCAAAAACAAAAAAGTTTTTGCATGCAACTAAAAGATAAGATACACAGGCAATGGGGCGTAGAAATTTATCTTGCCCTACAAGAAAGGAAGGGAAAAGGGGATGAGAGGGGAGGGGGGTGATAGAGGGGAGGGCTGACTGGGGAACAAAGCAACCAGAATATAAGCCATCTTGGAGTGGGGGGGAGGGTAGAAATGGGGAGAAAATTTGTAATTCAAACTGTTGTGAAAATCAGTGCTGAAAACCAAATATGTTAAATAAATAAATTTAAATTAAAGAAAAAGAATTTTATTCTTTCATCTTCTTCTAGTTTAGGATTTCAAGACAGGATAATTTTAGAATTTTAGAATTTTCTATGTGTTTCAATTCCACTTTCCTAATGTCTAAGGCCTATGTCAAGTGTTTCCCTTTCTGGCTGTCATAAATTCTATGATAACATGGTCTTTTGTTAAAGTTCCCATTATTGGGGTAGATGGGTGGCACAGTGAGTAAAGCACTGACTCTGGAGTAAGGAGGACGGGAGTTCCAATTTGGCCTCAGACACTTGACACACTTACTAGCTGTGTGACCTTGGGCCAGTCACTTAACCCCAATTGCCCTGCCTTCCCCCCTGCAAAAAAAAATCCCATTATTTTTATGATATCAATCAGGTTCTCCTTGTTGGTCATATTTGGACCCAGATTACGAGTCCCTTTTATGACTTCTTGTACTTTCTGAAAGATAAAGGTCTTAGTTAGACAGATCAAGAAATTGTTTTTATTAGATAATCTACTTTTAATAGAAAGAAACCTGTAACAGATGTCCAGATAATAGGCATCCCAAAACATAATTTCTTATTTCTGTACCAATTTTGTGACATGTTCCGAAAGTCATTATCATGAAATTTCAGTGCTGGAGGAAACCTTAGAAGCTATGAAATGCATCTTAGACCTGCATAAGAATCCTGTTCACATTAACCCACCACTGAGACACACATACTAGTAGTCATACAGACTCTGCTTAAAGGCTTCCATGGAAAGGAGACTCTCTACTCTCAAACCAAAAAATACTACATCTGGACAGCTCTATATGTTAGGAATTTTCCCATTATTTTAGGCAAAAATGTGCTCAGTTGCAATTTCACCCATTACTCTTAAATCTGTCCTCTAGGACCAAGTAAAACAAATGTAATTACTCTTTTATATTACTAACCTTCAAATACTTAAAGACTATTATTATCAAATAATTGAAAATCTGCTCTCTACATAATGGTTTCTTTCTTTTAAAAAGAAATTTGAAATACAATGTTATTATCATAATCTAAACAAACAAAAATAATGGGAATGATAATAAACAGAAAAGATTTACCACTGAATTTTATGATGCACCTGCAGTGGTTTTAATATTTGAAAATTAAAAGGATGTGATTGTTTTCCATAGCAACTAAATGAGGTTAAAATGATAATAAGCAGCATTTATACAGTACCTACTATGTGGTAGGAATTTGTGCTTTACAAATATTGTCTCATTCGATTCACACAACAACCTGTGTGGTAGGTGCTGTTACTATCATCTGCATTTTAGACTTGAGGAAACAGGAGCAGACACAGGTTAAGTCACTTGTCAGGGTAAAAGAAATAGTCTGGCCTGAGATCATCTGAGATCATATTTGAATTTATGGCATCTTCCTGACTCCAGGCACAGTGCTTTATTACTTGTATCACCTAGCTGCTATGCACACACACACACACGTATATATACACATATACCTATGTGCATACATGCATATATATAGGCATACATATGTATGCATCTATGTATATGTGCATGTATGCATGTATATATGTATATGTATGAATGTGTGTACCTATATACATATATAAATACATGCATGTATATATGCATATTACATATAAGTAAGTCCTAATCATATAATGCTGCCAGTGCTGGTTCCATGACAAACTATAGAACGCCAGGACCTACCACAGCAAGAAACTCCAACTTAGGATCTTCAATATATTTTTAAGTAAGCCAAGTAAGGGCTTTTCGAAACCGGAAGTTTTAGCTGAAATGTCATCCATCGTACTGGTGATTTTTCTTCCTGTGCTGACCCTTGATTAAGTAATACTTTAACCTTGTATAAAAGTAAAAATAGTCTCACACACCCTGTCCTTGATGAATCATTCTATTTGTAATCAAAACTTGTCATTCTTGTAGAAGATTGCCTGCCCATGATTTCTTCAACATATAATTTCAATTTATAATTTTCCAGGAATTCAATTCCAGCTTAAGAGCCCATAAACTATACATTCTCAGCTATTTGAACTAACATATGTGAAGTGTTTTACAAACCTCCAAGCACTATATAAATGCAAACTATTACTTTAAAAATGAGATAGCGTATCCTCAACTATGTTCCTTTAATAATTCTGCAATTCATGATTTTTCCTAGATCACCAAAAGAACTTTAGCAATTATGTAATCTTAAAAATGTCAAGTATCCTGGGACATAGTTGATAATACAGTTGAAGTAAGGCACCCATACTATAACACTCTAAATTTTTACAACACTGTCTTCAGTTCTTCGACTTTTTTAGTTAAAATAAGAAGATCGGTTGAGGTCATCAGAAAGAAATATATATATATTTTTTTGATTCCCTCAATACCTCCTTTTTAAATTAGTGTGATAAGCTCTTTATGTGTAATACCTGCTTTTTATAGACTCTATTTACCTGAGGGTTTCCAAGAACTGCTTTACAATTTGCTTGATTAATTTCTGCCCAAATTAGTCCATCTGGTGCATTCTGTTGATTATTTTCTCAGGTGTGAGCCATCCATAGCAATAATCAAAATCAAACATCACATATGTCCTACTATACCCAAAAATCCTTCTCTACTTCAGTTTTCCTATATTTTCTTACCACTACTTTTTATTATATAGACTTTTAAAAATACATTTTTATTTTGAAATTATGAAACACCAAATACAGTGGAGATTTCCATATATGTCATTGAAAAGAAAAAATGGATTATACATGGAATTGTGAATCTGCAATACATAATTCAACATACAACTTTCATTCCAACTTTCCTGACTCTTTTTCTTCATCATAATTTGAAAAAGAAAGAGGTTACATATGCCTTAGGGACAAATATTTCCTTCTTTAAAGGTTACATCCTTTGTTGCCTTTCCAACAATAGAATTCCCTGTTTCAAGAAGGTGCCACAACTTAGCTTTATAATTCAAGGAAAATGCAAATTTGAGGTGAATCTAATATCCTTGGAAATTTATAATTGATGTTTCTAAATAATGATATTGGTTATATTATCATCTTCAGCTATTCAGAGCTAAAGCCTCTATACTGATTCCATTATTGTACGTCTTTCTAACAGTATTTATATAGAAATTGACACCCTAGAGAATTATTATGACATAAAGCACGTGAATACTGTGGTTGTCATGTCAGAAGTTGATGAATTGGTGGAAGCAGGTCCATTTCCATATAGTATTTGCTTGCAAGAATATGCACATATTGCAATGATGGTAAAATCTTTTCCTTGGCATCCAGTGTTGTTTTCCTGATAATGTCAAAGAGATCAGCGGCAACTTCTGAAAAGTTCCTGGCCTGCACCATTGTCTGGCAGTACAAAGGGGTATTCTGGAATTTGTATCTACAAACAAAGAAAACACACCAGCAACTCAAAAATAAAAAAATATAATTTGTCCATTTTTATTAAGAACTGTTGGCAAGAGTTCACATGGTCTGAGGGTACAAAAGAGTTAATGCTTGATTCAACAGTAATACCAGGGTGGAATACTTAAGAAATCAGTACTTACTTTGTAGGTCAATTCATTTGTTCTTTATCTCCTTGTATGTTTCTTACTCCTTCAATATAAGATGAAAAGTTGCTTCCCTTTTCAGCCATTTCAATGCATTCTCTGTCATGTTTCATCAGGAGGATGTCTGTTTATAACAATGTTTCATATTGTGGGTAACATACTGAGCATATGATTCAGAGATAGAAACCCAGGCTTGGAGCATGAGCCTTGCTTTTAATACATGTGTGATTTTGGGCCTCAACATCCTGTTTTGTAAAAAAAAATAGGTTAGATGAGATGCTCTTGTAGGTCCTTTCCAGTTCCAATGTTCTATTTCTTATAAAGACAAAGAAAACCAAATCTATGTCCAAGACTGTTTTGGCTTTGTACATGCTCCATTCGATGGGATTATTTAATTCTCATTGATGAAACAAGTCAGTAGCATTTTCCTAGAGTCAAATAATAGTAACCACATAGCAATTAACATATTTCAGGCTTTCACACATGACAAAGTGCTTTCCTTGTAATAAGCGCCTCCATTACACAAGTAGTACAAGTGCTATTATTATCCCTGTTTCACAGATGAAGAAATCGAGGCCCTGAGAAATGAAATGATCATCCAAGGTCAGTTAATTACAGAGCTGAGAGTTGAAGCCAAGTGTTTCCTTACTATGAGCCCAGTATTTTGTTCTGTTTTTCGTTTTTTATTGCATCACTCAAACGACTGTATTTAGCTGCCTGTGACCATAATCATTATATAACTCTTTTAGAAACAGTTGGTCTTTTTTCCCAGAAAAGTGTAAATGGTGGAAATGTGGACATTAGTGTTGGAAAGCGTATTTTGGGCCTATCTAATGTGGACAGGAACAAAGAAGGTGTCTATGACTGCCCAATCAATTCCAATAAACAATTATTAAGCCCCTACTATGTGCCTGTCACTATACTAAGTGCTGGAGATACAATTAATAAAAAGAGAGTCCCTTCCCTCAAGGAACTTATAATCATACAAAAGGAAGCAAGAAGGTTGGGGTGGGGTGAGACACAAAGGGGTTATATACACATTTGGGGATATTTTGATCTCTGGAGTTGAAACCTGTCAAAGCAATAGAGTGGTCTGAAAATCTAGCATCTGCCTCCTATAAAGGAAAGCATTGGAAGAAGTTTGGAATTTCATCCTGCAGTCTTCTAATTAGAATGGGGAAGTAACTCAAGGAGGTGGTATCAGCATGCAATCTTTACCTAGGAGGGTGTGTTATGGAGATGAAATCAGGCAGAATAGCAGATACAAATCCTTTTGTATTTGGGCTGTGCCTTTAAGCTATGACCCAGAACATAGTATATTTATTTGTAACTGATTAAGAAACAAGGGGATGGATTTGATTAATTTCAATACATATTTATTAAGTCTTGTTATAAGAAATGCACAGTGGTAGGTTAGTGGCATGAAGAGGTGGAATTTAACCTGTCCTCAAGGAGCTTAACACCATCCTGAGCCAGAGAGTTGAGAAAGGGAGGTGATATATAATTTATCCAAATTTGTATGATACAAGCTGGTATGAGAAGGGGTTCGGATTTTGAGGCACAGGACTTGTGTTGGAATCCAGTTTCTCCTACTTAATTCCTATGTAACCTTAGGCAAATCACTTAAACTATTTCAGCAGTCACAGTTTCTTATTGGTTAAATGATGCTGTTGAATAAGATAATCTCCAAGATCCCTTTGAAATCTAACTATGTGATATTATGATTTTAGAATTTTATTAATTTTTCTGGGAAATTTCAGGAGCTAGAGAACAGATGGTTTCCAACCACTTATGAGCCATCTCCCTGAAGCTCTTTGCAACCTGGTTCTTTCCCAACTTTCCAGGCTTCACCCACATGACTCCCTTTCATATACTGTATGGTCAAACTTCATTGGATTATTTGTCATTCCTAAGACATAACACTCCCTCTCCCATCCTCAAATCTTTGCATTCACTGGTTCCACACTTGTAATACTCTTCCACCCCAGTTCTGCTACCACACCTTCCTTGCTTCCATCAAAGTAACTCAAGTAGCTTATTTTACATGGAGTCTTTCCTGATCCCCCACCTGATAGTGCCCTTAATCCCAAAACTATATTGATTTTGCACATGTTCTGCAAATGCTAACATGTGCATTCAGATAAGCTTGTCATCACTAAAAGCCTTCAACATATTAACTTCTACATTAAAATATAAACCAATCCCTTAAGTTTAGGAACTGTTACCTTTTTCGGCTTGTATCTTTAGCACTTAAAGAGTGTATCTGTTCCTCTGTAATAAACACTTGTTGAATGATTGATTTTTCTACATGGAGGCAGAAATTATATAGTGGCAAAGAATGCCAGTGTAGGAGGACCAGGGTCAAGTTTTGATTCTATTTCTTAGCAGGATTGTGAACTTAGAGAACCCACTTCAACTCCCTGGGCCCAGTTTGGAATTGTTGTTATTATTGTTATTATTATTATTATTATTATTATTATTATGAGAGTCACACAGCTGAACAGATAAGGGATCAGAATTAGCACTCAGGATTTCCAAATCTACCATATTGGCTACCATAATGATTATCTAGGGAGGTAAAATATAAATGAGCAAAGCAAAACAAGTATTAAAGAAATTAATAAATACTGAGTGAATAGAGAAATGAATAATTAAATGAGTAAGGAAATAAATAAATGAAAAAATAAAATATAAAATTAATGGCTGAATCAATAAGTAGTGAGGTATCTTGACAGGTGATTAGATAGATAGATAGATAGATAGATAGATAGATAGATAGATAGAACAAACTTTATGGATTCATATGCCTTTGTGTGTAACTTTGTTTAGAATTAATGGGGACATCAAGGCACACAAACACGATGTGTTGAGACTCTGATTCTCGAAAAATTTTCTCAGCTGACTTTTATGTCTCCAGACTTCATCAAGGTCTATCCCTAGGGCTTTTCAAGTCCTAGGGCATTTTGGTGTCAGAGAATATTTTTTTCTTCTCAATTTGATTAGAAAGTGATTTCAATTTCCCTGTTGGCCACCTGTAATGGTAGAGCATGCAGTGGATCAGGATTCTGTCATCCCTGACCAATTTAAAGGGCTTATATCTTGGTTAGGGAAAAAAAACAACCTAAATTTTATACTTTAGGGTACCCTCTCTTCATGTAGCCTGCTTATTCTTCTCTGTGTGGGGACTAACAAAATCACCGACAAACAAGAAATCTGGACATGATGGTAATGGATTGACTTTATTTTGTGTTTGCTCTGGCTTATTTGTTCTTATGTAGTCAACTCCATCCTTTTCAAAAATTAGGGTGAAATATTATTTCCCACTGTTCTTTCCTCATCTTCCCCAAAACACACCCACACACCCACACCCACCCACCCACCCACACACACACATACACACACAGATAGAGACAGAGACAAAGAGACAGACAGACAGAGACAAAGAGAAACAGAGAGAGAGAGAGAGACAGACAGACAGACAGACAGACAGCATAATTGAACATCAAAAAGAATGTGTGCCTCTGAAAGATGTTGCATTTTTCTTTTTGTTGTTATGAGGGTAAAAGGGGAAAAGCCGAGTTGTCTGTCTGGATGAGGTAAGTCTTAGCCCAATCCATTTAACCAAAGAAAATTGGAGTACACCTGGAATTTACCCTGTAAATATGTATCCATACCATTTGTTTTTTCATGGAAAGATCATAACTCCAATTTGACCCATGATCATGGTGGGGGTCACTGGGTAGTTTCTCAAGTACAATGAATTTAAACTGTACTGGTAGCATATATGATATTTTGACAGTGTAGTAACTGAGTTTTACATGTCATTATCAAGAATAATTAGTTAAACTAGGAAGATATCAAGAGAAGCAGTCAAGATTCTGCTTGTCCCAGACCTACACAATGTCTCTATGAGGAGACATCAATTTGTATTTCTCTCAATGGATTTCATCAAGGAAAATTCACTTTCAAGCTACAGTGGTTTCTGCGCACTTCAAAGGCCTTTGGGATTCTTGGGAAGAAGTGATCTCTTCATTGTAGAATTTGTGCTGTAAAAGGAAAGAATAATTCAAAATGTGGTTTTTTTATTTTGGAATATATTTTCCTTTTTTAAGAATATTTTTCAAAGAATAAGAATAGGTAAGAAACCTTGGAATAAAATTCCACAGGGAAAAGGACTTTACTGAGGACAAAACTGTCAAGAATGAAATTTTGAAGGCACAAACACAATGACAAATAAAGGGTTGTGTCTAAAGAAACCAATGTTGATGCAAAGGGAACTCATCAAGCAGAAATAAAGATGTATATATGTATGTATAGACACATACACAACTATAGGTATATGTATGCAGATATAGCCATGTATAAATACATATATGTGTAACTGCATATATTCACATGTTCCTATTAATATACGCAATTGTGTAGACATGTGGATACTCAATGTCTTCCCAACTCTCTCAGTCTCCTCTCCCCATTGATCAGGTCGAATTTCATGGCACTGAACTCCCCCTCAAAGTTTTGCTCTTTAAAGGGCTGGGGTCTGGACTTTCCAGCCCACTCTCCACCTTTTATCTGCATCTCTGCTTGGTTTGAGCTCCACAGTACAAGATGTTCCTAAGTAGGTATTAAAGTTAATCCTACTGGTCTAATCCCTGGTCTCTCTCCCCACCCCAAACCTTTTTTTTCCATCTTCCTTTTGTGTGTTGTCTTCCCATGTCAGATTGTAAACTCCTCTGGAGCAGGAATTATCTTTTTTCTTTTTTCGTGCCCTTAGCACTTAGTGTAGTGCCTGGAGCAAAGTAGGTGCTTAATACATGTTTATTGAATTGAAACTGAAATGAATATGTATATGTGTGTGTTACACACACACACACACACACACACACACATGATAGCTAGATAGCACAGTAGATAGAGTGTTGGGACTAGAGTTTTAAAGACTCATCTTTCTGAGTTCAAATTTGGTCTCAGATACTAACTTGTGACCCTGGGTAAGTCACTTAACCTTGTTTGTTTAAGTTTGAGTTGTTGTCAGTAAAACATCATACACATACACATATGCACACATGTATACATAAATGTACACATCCACATATGTCTAGATACATATACATATGTATCTATTTGTATATACAATGTGATCACAATGTATATCTACATATATGATAGAGGTATATATATATATATATATATATAGATATATATATATACCTCTATCATAATATACATGTATTCATATGTGTATCCATGGTATATATACACATATGTATACATATTCACACACAGATATGCATGTTCATATATACAAATAGAGAATAGTGAAATGAGAAGCTTACCAGATTTGAATTCAAAAGAACTTTGTTATAACCCTGGTTCTGTCACTTTCTACCTGTTCTAGCTTGGCTAAGGCATTTAGCTTCTCTACCTCAGTTTTCTCAATTACACAATGAGAACATTAGACTGATTGTCATCCAAGATGCAACTTAGATCTATATGCTTGAAATGACGAAATGAAGTCAAAGTTGGGTAACTGTGGATCGATACAAAATCATGACAAGTTCCATGACAATAGGCTCAGAAGCGCAGAAGGAGAATCAGCAGAGTCCAGGAAGGAAAGCAAAGAACAGTCGTGCTGAATTTAAGAGGGAGCTCAGGGAATGAAAAGGACTGATACTCAAAAGGGCCATGATAATGATAAAAATGAGATGGGCAAAGCTGATTTTATTCTAATTTTTCTTATGATTTCTCTACTAAGCAGAAAAGACTTTGGATTGTAGAAAATAAAAATTTAACATGAATTGAAACTAATAATAAATACAGAGTTTGCTTGGGAGCACATTGCAATGAATTCAATGAATTCAAATCACCAAAATAAGACTTATCATGTCCTAGGGTACCAAAAGAACTGGTAGTTTGTTTTGATGTAGTGGTTTACATGTTTCCCCCCTTTACTAGACTTGGGGGTCTTTTAAAACAAGGACTGTTTTTTGCCTTTCTTTGTATCCCCAAGGTTTAGAACAGTGCCTGTCAATATGAAGTACTTAATAATTTTTACTGACTTACTGACTGTTGAATTTGCCAAACCACCATAGGTAATCTTTGAAAAATCATGAAGAATTACGGAGGTATTCCATAATTGGAAAAGGACAGATATTTTCTGGATTAAGGGGAATTAGAACAAAGTGTAAATATCATAGATCAGTAGGATTAACTTTAATACCTACTTCAGTTCTAGAATGTATCATTAAAGGGATGGGAGATGAGCATTTGATAAGACAAACAGTACTTACTGAGAACTGGTAGAGAGTCAAAAGAGCAAGCCATATGAGAAGTACCTGATAAACTTTCTTTCTTTTCTTTTCTTTTTTCACGGTTATTAGACAAGTACATGAAATGAAATCTACAGATAAAATATATTAGGATTTGACAAAGTCAAATTCTGGAGATATTGTAGGGTTGTGAGTTAAGGGAATTAGGAGGAAGCAAAACTAATTGAATGACCACCCTCTCTCCCCCAGTTTGTCAATGTCAACTTGAAAGAACAGATTTAGTATCAAGGATGCTGTCCTTGGTCTGATTCTATTGACCACTTTTATCATTGATTTGGATTAAGATACAGATAGATGACAGGCTTATCAAATTTTCAGCATGACAGAAAGGTGAAAGGTATGGATAAAACTTTGGACAGAGAAATAAAGATCTTCACCAAATGTTTGCAAGAAGTAATTGGTTGAGTGTTTTTCAGCAATATTGTCTACAGTTTCTTTGTCCAAATTTGGTTGGACCAGATGGTTCCTTTCAATTGTGATATATTTACCTCTCTGATCTGGTGCTCTAATCAAATGCCAAATTTTCCATCAAGCCTCACATAAGCAATAGTATGAATATGTAAATATATATATATATGTGCGTGTGTGTGCGCGTGTGTGTGTGTGTGTGTGCGTGTGTGTATCCAGTGTTTAAACACTTTCTCATAAAAGTTCTGTGAAATTTGTAAAATAAGGATTATTACCTCCATTCTATAGATGAGTAAATTGAGTCTCAGAAAATGTAGGTAACTTGCCTAATGCAATTCGGATGGTAAATCTCGAGGCTGGGACTTGAACTTAGTACTTATATCCATTCCTTTCATTCAATTTCCATAGCGTGTTGACCACTTCAGATCAGAAAGACCTTTCTCTCTTTGGAAGTTCCATTACATATTTTGTCTGAACTACACAAAAGGAGTGCAATCCTATCTTGCCTCAAATTGTCACAACTCTCTTCTACGTATAATGATCTTTTTTCCATTTAGAGAGACCCTTGAAGTACGGGCTTGGATCATGTCCTCATCTATCCATCACAGCGTAATTTACCACGAGACTTGGCACAAACATCAGCATGCCATGAAGAGCTATTGACTTTAATTGAATCAAAAATGATTACCAAGCTAGTTGAGGTGTGAATCTTTTTCCAGGGATGTGGAAAGGTACTACTATGTTCATTCCCAGTAGTTCTTATCCCAATAGACGGATGTGTCCTCCCTTGAGGCGTATGGCAAATGGAAGCTTCTGTGAGTCATCAAAATTTACAAAACCTGCTTATGTTTCTAAAGTAACTCAATGATGCCTAATGAATATGTGGTGATAATTGAATAAAAACTTCTCAGAATCAATATGGCTCAATGCCAAATAAGCAGACAATTTAAATAAGCTAATGGAAACATTACTGGCCAGCCTTCATATTATGTTTTCTAATTAAGGTAGTATTTGGCTGACACTGAACCAATTTATGTGTGGAAACCAAACAATTAAAAAGTTCACATTACAGAAACCTCTGCTTTCTTCTATGCAAATGGAGCAAAGCAATATATAGGGAATTAACGCGTACAAACAAGACTGAACTTTACTACATTTACACTTCCAAAGAGGAGAACCATAGCATAACTTTGCCTCTATTTGCATTTGGTAATTGCCTCTACATAATTTGGAAGCAGATCACTACTCCAATTTAGTGAGCTTTCCCTGACTCACCTCATGCCTATCTAAGGAGATATCCGTTTTACTAAGCAAAATACTGATATGCAGGTTGTGGGAAGCTTAGAGCTACAGTACCAAGACAAGTATTAAGTTAGTCTATTCTGGGACCAATTGTTGTCCATGATAACTCCCTTTCCTCATCTGAATTCTTGAAATGAACTCTTCAATTTTCACTGTTACTAATAGGCAAATATTCCCCCAGTGCCTCCAAAACCCAAAAATTGTATCTGAGAATACAGACTAGAATGGACAGGTTCCAAAGGAGACATGGAAGCTCATACAAGTGGGCAATTAGAAGACGTCTGCCAATACTGTGGAGGGAAGAGCTCCCTTGTTTGCATTGCCCCATTCAAATTAATATGTAGGTCACTGTGCTTTAAGTCCACCAATGTATTCACTACTCCATGCATATACTCAACATAAAAGCTATACATGTAGAAGCTATTTGCAAGATGTTATCTAACCCCCAAGGTACATCATAACCTGGATTTTAAGAGACTCTGGGAGAAAGAACCTTTACATTTCCTTAGATATCCAAAACATTTTAATAATTTGATTTCTATATTCCTTTAAGATTTATAAAGGACCTTACAAATATTAAATAATTTCCTTAAGGTTCCCCTTGAACAGGACCCTGGATTATATTCCAATTCTTTACCTCCACCAACTCCAAACCATCCCTTTATATTGTCTTCCTGCCCCCAACAGAGATATCTCACCCTACCTTTGGCATTCAACCATTCACCTCCCCCCAATTCTTACCATGATAGTGAGACTGACCTTGAAAGGTCATTGTAGAAGAATTCTAAGGAATCATGTATATAATTTGTTCCATTTTTTTTTAAATCTAGGAGCCATAAAATGGTTCTTCTCCTCAACAGTTCACTGTATAGTCAGAGACAGCTAGTGGACAGTGGATAAAGCACTGGGCCTAGAGTCAGGAAGACCTGAGGTCAGATGTGGCCCTAGACACTTGTGACCCCAGGCCAGCCACTTAAGACACATTTGCCACAGTATCATCAATGTAAAAAGAGGCTGATAATAGCACCTACCTTGTAGGGATTTTTGTGAGGACAAAGTGAGGTAATATTTGTAAAAGTTCCCAACATGTATTAATCACTATATAAATACTTGGGCAACTAGGTGGCACAGTGAATAGAGTGCTGGACCTAGAGTCAGGAAGAACTGAGTTCAAATCCAGCCTGAGGGACTTACTAGCTTGGTGACTCTGGACAAGTCACTTAACCCTGCTTGCCTCAGTTTCCTTATCTATAAGATGAGTGGAAGACTGAAATGGCAAACCACTCCAGTATCTTTGCCAAGAAAATCCCAAATGGGGTTACAAAGTGTCAGACATAACTGAAATGACTGAACAATAAATGTAAATGTTTATTTCCTCCCTTTTCCCTCACTGCCTCCTTCTACAGTCTCTGCTGAATTTTTCATCTTATTAGGATTGTGTTAATATCTAATATCCTGCTAAGGTGAGATCTAGTTGCTTTTTATTTAGAGGGGAGAGTCACAACATAACCGAAGAAATTAGTAGAAATATTAAGAAAGTGTTTGGCCAAATGCCTTATAACATACTCATTTTTTTCTCTCCAAGTAAGTAGCAGCACATGTATGTATCTCTTTTCTTCTCCACAGTAAAGGAGATAGCCCTGTTACATATTTTAAAGGACTGGATTCCTAGTCAGAAAACCTAGGTCAGAAACCTACTTGTCCTTAGTATGTGACCTTATACAACTCATTTTCCCTTTGCTTCTATTTTCAATTTTTTTAAGAATTGAGAGAGTTAGGCTAGATAAGGAATTCTTCACCATTTTTTGTATCATGTATCCCTTAGCAGTCTGGTGAATCCTATAGACCTCCTCCTCAGAATAATGTTTTTAAATGCAAAAATAACAATAAAATGCATAGGATTACAAAGGAATTCTATTATTTTGTGGTAGTTATAAACATATTATAAAAATACAAGGCTATGGACTGCTAGGTTAAGAACCCCTGCACTATTTGATCTTTAAGATAACCTTAAGTTTTGTATTCTAAGTTCCCTTCCAGCTCTAACATTCTACATTTTATGTACTAAGGTCTCAATCAGCTTTGACATTCTATGTTCTTTGTTCTGAAGGTCTCATATTCTAATATCTTTTCCAGTTCCGAATTTCTATGTCCTATGCTCTAATGTCATTCCCAATACTAATATTCTGTATTCTAACATCACTTTGATAGTTTAAACCTATGATGCTATTATGTATCCTAAAAAGTAAGGAATCCTCTTAAAAGCAGGCCTTCTGTGCCTCTATGACCTTTCTCCATTCTAAGGACCCAGGCCCCAGAGCTTTGCTGAATTAAAGAGGTAGGATCATCCTGGTTCAGCCTATTTGTCCTAAGTACTCCTTACTATCCTGATCAATGCCAGAGAAAAATGTCCCCGCTTGCCTCTCTTGTTCCCTCTTGCCTTTGATTCATTGAGAGGCATTCAAAGAAAAAGCTGGAGCTTGGCTATTTCATATTTCTAGCAAATCACAATCAGATAATTTCTCTTCATATAAGTGAGGCCAATTTTCATTCTCTTTCTGAGAAAAGTCAGAGTTGTTACTCGCCTGGGCCTCTGGTGCAGCAGAGGATAATTAGGTTCCTTGTTAGTTTGACCATTGGACAGAACTATGCTTCATACATCTGAAGTCAGCATCTGTGGATATATCTTCTTCAGAAAACATGGAAGATGGACATTTAGATTTTCCTAGCATAGAGACTGTTTTCATTATTCCTGAGATGCTCCATTGTCAGAGTCATACTTAGTGATATGTAACTCCCAGACCAGAATAAATTTGATAAATCCAGAGAATACTTTCAATGCTACAAAAAGGCATAAAATTATTTCCTACTCATTTTCATAGTTAGAAGAAACTCAATTTCAAAGCATAAGTTTTGGGTCTGATCAGAGGATACCCCGTAATTAATAATAAGAATTACTACATTCATCTGGGTTAGATTAGGTTATATCTCTTGGGCTTTTTTCCATGTCTGATATTCCCAAAGCTCTATGTGAATATGATGGGTAATGCCATCCTAAAAAAAACCAAGTCTCATCATTTTTAGAGGAGTCAGAATATGTATTTCATTTCCTCCAAGAATCAGTTCAAGTACTGCATCTTATAATAGGCTTTCCTAGATTTCCCCAATTATTTCTAATATGCCTCAAAATACCATGTGTTAATTTCACATATATTTAAACCTATCTTTGTCAATATTGTCTTTCTCTTCCTTCGGTATCTTCTCCCCACATAGTGTCTTTTTTCATTGTTGCCTTTGTATTCCCAGGGTCTAGCATAGTACTTGGAACATGAGTCACTTAATAAATGGTTGTAGAATTGGATTTAATTTAGTATTCAGTGTTAGATAGCTTCAGAGCAGAAGTGTTCAAAAGCAAAGGAAACGAACAAAAACAGTAGTGGTGTGGTTCTACCTACTACTGACTGCCATAGATTCTGTGATAAACACAGGGGTCCTTCAACCATCTCCTCCCTTCTGCTCACTATACTATGCCAATTTCTTTCAAATCATCTATTTGAAGTGGTGGGTCCAGGACATCACTGTGGGACTAAATAGCACCAGAGATCAGGCTTCTAGGTGATGAATTCCAAGAATCATCTGATGAGAACTTTAACAACTAACATGGGTTCCATACCACCTCCCCACCACCCAACTCTCACTCTGCTTTGGTGACAAAGTCTTTTCCTCCTCAACCTTACCATGTATATCCATAGTAACATGAATTTCACCTGGCTATAAAAGGGTAGGAAGTAGATGTAGCTGGCAGGGTTGTGAGGGGTGCTATAGGATAGGTGATAGAACCCGTTCTTCAATTTCCTAGAAACATTTTCTGGGGGAAAATGTCCTAGAAACAGTTTCACGAATCTTTCACTAGAAAGGATATAATACTAGTATTTCATGCACAGATTTCCCTGGTGGAAAAAATCACCATTATTTGAAGAAAGAGAAGTAGCCCAAGAAGGAGAGAGATCTTGTGAAAAGAATATTCCCAGGCCCTGATTCATGTGATTTTCTCCTGCTTCTTGCCAAGCCACAGCATCATTGAGTGTTTTGTCTTTTTCTCTTGGTCCGAAATGGAAAGAAAACATTGCCACACATCAGGCAACAGGGAGAAAAAAACCCTGATGTCTTATTGATAAAGTCTCTCTGGTTGCCTAGAGGAGGTAAAAGCAACAGGAGTGTACAGCAAAGATTACTGTCCAGGGTACGGAGTAACAGAATATCACTCAGCAACTACAACAGCCCCAACAAGGTTTGCCCTGCGCAATCTCTCCTTGTCAGGAAAATGACCCTGCCCATGACATAAGGAGACATAGCACCCCTTTACATGTCAGACTGTGACTGGAACCTCTGCTTGCTACACCTCCAACACTCTATAGAAAGCAAAGCAACAACAATTCAATATGTAATACCCAAAGAAATTCAGTATTCATGATTTTTTAAATTATTTAGACACAGCTTATGTGAGTCTTATTGAATAAAATTTTTAGAACTGTTTATTCCTTTGAGAATTTTCAGGGCCTTATTTTCAAATCAGAATAAACCAATTGAAAATAAGTAGCTATTTTTCTTTTCCTCCTCAAACCAAGGACTCAGTAAAACTATGTACCTGGGTCTAGCAATGGAATTTTCTAAGTTCTTGGACTTTTTCACATATGATACATTAAGGCCTCCTTGTAAACCATTAGCGTTTCATCTTCTTATAATAGACTGCAAACCCCTTGGGGGTTGGAATTATTCCTTTCTTGTATGTTTATCCCCAGTAGTGAGCACAGCTCTAGATCCCTTACTATATAACAAATACTAGTTGAATTAATTAAATTGAATTGTATAATTTTCCTTAATATTATTTCCTATTTCTAATTACTCCCGTGTATAATGTATGTAATGTGGAATGACAGAATCTTAGATTTTGAAAGAACTTCTAAGATTTTCTAGATTATCCTGTACTTAAAGAGAAATTCCCTCTGCCACACCTGAATTACATTGTCAGCCATCCTCTGCTTGAAGGCATCTATGAAAAAAGTATAAATTTAGCATTCTGATTACAATGACCTTCATATTGTGATTTCTACTCACCTTTCCATTCACATCACAACTCTTCCCCATCCCTCTGGTTTGGTTGCAAGCCATGTTTATTTTTCTCCACACACCAAAAATAAAAGACTCCGTTCTATTTTTGTCTAGTAAATAGTATCACTCCCTAAAAGAAAGAGGTCAGGGATCACCATTTCCATGAATCCTGCTTCTCCCATATGACCATGGCCAATTACTACTCACATCTCCCATAGCACTTTAGTTAGACTTTCACCATAGCACCAACAATGTAGAGCTTCAAATGGACCATAAGGCTATCTATTTCTTCTTATCCCATTATTTTTGGGTGAGGAACTATGGTTCATAGAGTTGAGGGAATTATCCAAGGTCACATAGTAAGTAGAAGAACCAGGATTTGAACCTCGAGCTTTCAGACTCCAAATCCAGCATTTTCCCCATTTTGAAAAGCTCCTTCCACCTCATTTTTGCATATACATTGTCCCCATTATTAGAGTGTAAGCACCTTGGGGGCAGGGACTATATTGTTTTGTATATTTATATATTCCTGACACCAATAATGGTGCCATATATGTAGCAGGCACTTTATAAACATAATTTTAATTCAATAAACAACGTAAAATTCACATCAAGGAAATAAAATTTCATTTCATTACCGGATTAAACCTGAGACTTTTGACTAAGGCTAGCCACTGTCTCCAGTTCTCTCCAATCACTAAAGTCATATGTAATTATATGTATAAATATGTTACATGTTTGTATCAGAACTGAAGCACCAGGTTTTCTCTGGCAGCTGCCAGACATTTAGCTGAACTAATCCAGTGTTTCTGTATAGGGTTCATGCATGCAGAAACACCTGCCAAAGGTGTGGTTTTCTGGCATACAAATTATTTGTGCATAACCTCAAGTCAGAATACAGAACAGTAGAGGCTAATAGGGCCATGGCTTCCCTGGCTTGAAGGATCATAGCTCCTCCTCTCCAAGCCCTCAAAGTAACCATTGTAAGATTGGGCAAGACTGGTTCATTCCCACCTCCCTCACATCTGTGTTCTCATAGCCCACCTGGAAGATATATAATAGGTATATGAGTTAGAACAATTTCAGATTATGGATAAAGGATAGCTATTGGCTACTTGGTAAAAGGTATCACATGCAAATTAATTGATTTCCCTTCTGTTTTCTTGAATTCTGCAAACAAATGGCTGGCTTAATAAAAAATGTTAACTGTGAATATATTGGTTGAGTATAGCTTTCTGATATAAAATGTGAAACTGAAATCTAGTGAGATAGCACTCTATGCACATTTGGAATTCTTTTTTAGAATCCCAAACCTGCTACTTACTAAATGTGTCAATTTAGAATAATATATTATTATTTGATTGAATGAACCAATGAATAGAGGGGAAAAACACTTATTAAGTATCAATGTAGCAGGCACTGTGCAAGGCATTAGGGATACAAATACAGAAGTTGGATAATCCCTGTCTTAAGGAGCTTACATTCTAATAAGGAGAGGCAATGCACATATGGAAATAGTGGCCAAGGGAAGTTTTGATCTTGGGAGTTATGGGAAGCACATAGCAGTCAGTTGTCATGACCTGTCCAGAAATAATAGTAATCTTAATTTGGTTACTATACAGGAGGTTCAAATAAACAGAATCAAGGGTGGCAGGGCAGATGGCAAAGCATTTGGGTGGATGACTGGTGGGAATGCAGGCTGGCTTAATATAGTAGACAAGATGAGTTTGCAATCATCAGTCAGCATGGTTCAGTCCCAAGTTGAAGTTGTAAAGCTAAATAGATTATCCCTCCCCTACCCCACCCAGGGAAGAAGAGGAATGCTCTCAGGATGTACAATCATTTCCATTTTGGTAGTGGTGGGAAGTAAGGAAAACAATTAGATGTCTGACTGGACATCTCATTGAAGTGAAGCATGATGTGAAGTTATTTAAATATAAAAAGGTTAGGCAAATCATTTCTCACAAAGCCTCATTTTTTCCATCTTTAAAATGAGGTTGTGAAACCACATGATCTCTAGGGTATCTTCCAGCTCTAGTCTATAATCCCTTGGTTCATTTAGTCTTTTGGTTTAAAATATAAGCATAACTTAGCTAAACAAACAAATTCTTTTGGAAATTGAGGTAGTTTGAAACTGGACAATTTAAAGCAAGGGAAGGAGAGTCAACAAACCCAAACTCTTCTTTATTTAGCTTTCTATTACCAAAGATAATGATGTCAATGAAGGCTTTTGTTTTGTCCAGAGATAGTAGCTCATGAAATTGCTTCTATGGAATTTGGTACCCTAGTGCAAAGCATAAGACTTGTGAAATCTGAGTAGCCTAATTATCCAGTGACTACATATCAAGGTAGAAGTCTTTAATTAAGCAAGCAATTAACCTTGGCAATAGAAGGAGCAACAAAACTTAACTTATCGATTTGCTAATTGTTCTTCTCTGTGAATTTTAGCTGTTGAAGGTACAAACAGAGAGAGGGCTTATTCTTTCATGTGCTCTTTGGCACTTGGGTTTTGTGAGTTTTCATTCCTCTCTAAATCAAACTTCTTTTTCCTTCTTCAATTCTTGAAAAGACAATGCTGTTTCTTTTCAGAACTCCAAGTATACCACACTAGTTGCTGGGTATGCAATCCTTTTCCCTTTAAGAAATTGTGTGATTGTACATTTTAAAGATCTGCATCATTATTATTTCTAAAACAAATTTAGTTCCACTTTGCTAGAAAAAATAAGCAAAGTCTATTGTTTCTTTGGTTGCCTCATGATTTCCTTGTATTCTTACTCTTTTTTGGAAGAGATTTCATCTTAATTAAAACAAATGGTCACTCCTCCTATCCTCATTGTTGCAAATTCCATACATTATCATAGCCATTACTGGGAATCACTTAATGATTAGACAGTTATAGACATAAGAGCTCAAAAACTATTCCCAGGGCACTTCCCCAGGAGAGGTTCCTGTTCTTCCCTAGGATCTCTGTAGGTGAATCAAACTGCTCAGAATCACCTGAACAGCACAACTAGAAACTACATCATCTTAGAAAGTGATGGTGTTGGGTTTATGCTAACAATTTTTCTAGAAAATATTTTGCAACCCTAGAGGAAATTAGGGGAAATTGACAGTTGGGAAAACTTTCTGACACAAACAGATTTCACAACCTATATAGTCTATACCTGGAAGCTTCAAGCTTCCCTCTTCAAATATGGCTAAAGAAAAAAAAATGTGAAATAATGGCCAGATCCTACACTGACCTCACACTTCCTTTAGAAAGTTCTCAAAATATAATTTTCAAGTTAACTTATTGGGTATGCAAAATAATACAGTGGAGAAACTTCCATTGGAGTCCTGCTTCTCTGGTGTCATCAAGGTGTGTAGGTGATACTACATTCTCAAAAGTTATGTCAGGTGATAATAACCTCTGCAAGGTCCCCCTAAACTGGAAACGCTGAGTGTTTGGACTCAGCAATATATTATAGACCCATTCTCCCAAGAAGTAAATTGAAAGATGATCAGCAGAAGGATGGACAAAGGTTTTGATTCTAGCAAAGCTCAATCAGATCAATAATCAATCATATAAATTGATTCATGGAAGGGGTAAATCATAGATCTATCAGTAAGAAGACAAGGAGGAAGAAGATAAAGAAGAGGGAGAAGAGGAAAATGCAAAAAGAATGAAAAAGAGAAGGAAGAAATAGATGAGGAGGAAAGAAGAGGAAGAGAAGAAGGAGGTAGAAGAGAAAGATGAAGGAAAAGAGAAGTAATAGGAAAAGAAGGAGGAGGAGGATGGAGAAGGAGGAAAAGAAAGAAGAACAGGAGGCAAAGGAGAAAGGAAAAAGAGGAGACATTTGAAAAGTCTGTTTCTTCTGTCTTCCAGCCTGCCATTTGTCCAACAACCAGGAAGGGCAAGGTTAGCCTAGACAGCCTTCTTAATTCTGAAAGGCAACAATATATGAGCAGTTTTAACTCTTTCACTTTGAGTGCTGATCAAACAGTATTAAGTAATGTATGAAGCTAAATATCTGCTTCATTTCTGTGAATAACAGGGGAGGGAGCAAATATATGTTTTATTATTAAACATCTTTAATCCAAATGCTGAATATTATTAGCAGCTTTTGAAGGCACAAAATATACCTAAAATGCATGGAATAGTCTAAACAGAGTTATAAATTCAAAAACCAGATACCAGAGCATGAAAACTATACATTCTAAATTTACATGTCAATCTGAATGGGGTATGGGAGGTTGCTTTGTCTTAAGAGAAGACCTGTGGAACATGGAAACTATCCTTCTGTGCCTAGGCTACCCAATAAAAATAATACCAAGGGTAATGAAAGCACTAGGTCTGCATCTGACAAGAGTATTTTCTAAACAGATTTTTTTTTTATTTTTCCCCCTTTACCAATACCTCCTATGCCATTTTATATTCTCTCTCTCTCTCTCTCTCTCTCTCTCTCTCTTTCTTTCTTTCTGTTTTCTCTGTCTCCATTATTTGCATTCCTTCTCCATTGTCTTCATTCTCTTTCACTTCCCCTTTCCCTCAGAGGCATGCCTCCATCGTCCTCTCAATCATCTATTCTAACATAAGTCAAACAGATAAGCATGGTACAGCACACCATGAAAAACTGACCATTTTGGAAAAGAAACTGATTTCAGGTGTGAGATAAGGCAGTGAGAAAAGAGATCAATTCATATGTGTATATATATATATATATATATATATATATATATATATACACATATACACATACATACACACACATATACACACATACATAGTATGTATATATGTATGCATATATACATATATAGTATGTATATATGTATGCATATATGTACATATACATATATACATACATGTGTATGTGTGTGTATATATACATATATATGTATATGTATGTGTGTGTTATATATATAATTGAATTGAATTCCTGGAGCTAGACCCTCAAAGTGCCAAAGGAAAGCACACAGCATATTCTACTCTCCTGTTTTTAATTGCATCTCAAATGCAATTTTTCTATTAAGGATCGAAAGGAACTATTCTTTCCCTCCCTGTGACTGAAGGGTAAGCAGCATCAACTTCAGATTACATTTGTCTTGATTAGAGAAATAGAACTTAATCACCTTGGTTTCCATTTCCCCACTATTTTCAACATTTAGAGATAAATAATAAAATTATAAATATACTTTTCCTCCGGATATTTTAACTGCCTGTTGGATGTAGCCTTTCTTTCTTTGCTGAGCAATCATTTCACTGGGGACTCTAGCAAAATCAATTCTGAGCTCATTAACATCCTCATAGATATATCTTCTGAATAACTATACAAGGCCATAGACAAGGCAATCAATGTGACTTTTTATGTCTTCATGAACACAATCCTATACTCTCTCCTGTCTTCAAATTGCCCAACCCTCTATGTCAAAGCTGGCCTGATTATTTTTTTTTTTGGGGGGGGGGATTGAAAGGAGCCAGTTAGTCTTTGTTCATCTTGTTTCTGTTCCTGAATGCATGACTTTGCTCCAGAGGGATGGAGATGCATGACATTTTCCAAACTGTCAGGTTAAGGAAAAGAAATGCAGTCATTTGCAAAAAGAGAGAAGCTGAAGTGATACATTCTAAGATTACTTGAATAATTCAGCTCCTAATGATGTTGGTCTCCTGTCCTGGTTCAAGAACCTCAATGGCTATCTTTTTTGCTGCTGTTGTTTTTTCCCCAGCAATTGGGCTGCCCTTCGCATAAGAGATGGTATTTTCCTGCTGACTTGCCTTCGTATTGAGATGCATTAGTGGGTCTAATCTCAAAGACATCAAAAGGGAAGAGGGTAGCAAGCAGCACTAGTTCGATATAAATTCAAGCCTTACCATTTGGTTACTTAACGGTCACAGCAGTGGAATGGCACATCCTCTACATCTTTGAATTGTACAAGCATTTGTCTTATGGGATCGGAGCCACCATACACCAGTAGATTCAACAGCATGCTAAGATTTCTCCCAATTCACACATAGGGAGCAAAGCATCCCCTTCTCTAGGTCCTCATCTTTCTTTTTACTTTTAGCTGTAATTTGTGTAGCAGCTCTCCCCTCACTTATATCTATGCTCACACCACCTGTACCCATGCCTGATCTCAACCAAATACAATACCCACCAGAGCTGCCCTTCCCCATCAGAATGAGTACTGCATCCCTTTCCCACAATACATCACTCCCTGTTTCGTTTGGACTCAAAGGAAGCATGAGGGTAGCATATGCAAAGAAGAAATCCAAGCTAGTCACATAGCATGAAATGTGGGGAACCACAGGGTGACCAGCTGGCTATTTCCTAATAGGAAAAGTTAAGATTATTCAGGAGCTTTGTCACCAATACCCTATTTACTCCCTCCATCCAACATCCAACTGTTATCTTGGGTTTTTTTCTTGTTTTTTTGAATGAATAGATTTGGGCAATGTCAATTTTGCAGCTTTTCTCCCAAACTTAGAAGGTCAGACTAACAGTACAGGCCAGGAGAGGAAAGATTCAGAGAGGGGATGCAGATGCCAAAGGGACACTTTACAATCAGCAGCAAATACCTGTGGGCTCTCACAAAGGACATGGGAACCCATGCTGCCCTCCAAAAGGGAATGGGATCCCGACAATTGCTTCTTGCCCTCAGGCCCAGGAACAGGGCTTCTTTGGCACTTCAGAATGATCACAAGTGGTTTGCCTTTTTATTCATATAGAACAAAATTTACAAATTCATTCATACACTTCTTGTTTTTGTGTTTTTTCTTTTTTTTCTTTTTTTTTACTGACTTCGAAAATTGGGAATATTCAAAATACACTTTTACCCCACTTCATTCTCTCATTATTTACAGGTATGTACAAGAAAAATGTAAGAGTCTTTTGTGTTTTTCTCTGTTTGTTTTTAGTTGTATTAAAAAGCTCTGCTGGTTGGGTGGGTGGGCAGAAGGGTAGGTGGGTGTCAATCATATGGATGTTCCATGGGAAGTTTCCATAGCCTCTGGAATGACGCCCCCAGGCACAGACTGGAATGACATGGGGATGGGGGTCTTCACGGGGCTCTGACGAAACAGTCCCCCATTGGGAGATCTGTGTTTGCACTGTATTGAGGGCATGGTTGCTGAGCTGCTCAGAGGCAGTGGCAGATTACTGCCAGCCGCTGCTGATAGTGTCCGACTGGCCGCGTGACTGCTCTGTTCTGGCAAGAACGTGGTGACGGAGAGCTGAGTGTTCTGGTACTCGCGAACCGGCTCCAAGGTCTGGCTGGGTGGCATGCCGCCGATCTCCAGGGCTGAGATCTCGATGGATGCAGGAGAAATCTGCTTGTGAGCTATATCTTCATCAATTAAGCTGTTCATACGTCTATGTACTTGCTCCAAATTCACTTCTTTGTCCTGGTGAGAAAGCACATGGCAGTCAGTCCCAATCAGTTTTCTCTTACCTTACTCAGAACATATGTGACATGGATGGCTGCCATGAATGAACTATTGTCCTGGGCTTCCTAAAGCATCCATGAAAGCAAAGAACTAGGAAGTCATGTGAAGTGAGAAAAGGGATGGTATTATAACTATGGCAGAGTGGTGAGAGTATCTTAGAGCCAGGACAGCTTGTGTTCATACCTAGCCTTTAAACCAGTGACACTTAACCAAGGACCCAGGAACTTCTTTTATTTTGACAACTGTATTTCAATAAAATTGATTTCCTTTATAGTTCTACAAATTTTATGTTATGCATTTCAAAACATTATACAGAGAAGGGGCCCGCGTGCTTCACCCAACTACCGAAGGTGTCCATGACATGCAAAAGTTTAAGAACCCCTGCTCTAAATAATATTGACTGTTTGACCCTGGTTTTATCATGTAATCTCTTACTGTTCCAATCAACCCACTGGAAGCTGATGAAGGGCTACATTTATACATGGATTTTTTTTTCATACAATGAAATCAAAGGTCTGGGCCCTATCCTTATCCTATGTTATAAACAATCACCATAGTAGCTCCTTTCACATTTTCCACCCCTCCCCTCATGCCTTTCCCCAACCCGTACCCATACCTTATCATTACAGTCAGCTTTCACTTATTTTTGGAATGGAAAGATGTAGAGTGTTGGAATTCAGAAAATCTAAAAGTTGTCTAAATCATTAGGTTCAAACTGTTGCCCCAGTAAAACATCCCTCAAAGCTGTTTGCAAGTAGAGAGATTAGGATCTCATACCTATCTATCTATCTATCTATCTATCTAATAGTATAGCTATACATATATGATATGCGTATATGCAATATATATATGTGGGTATTTGTGTTTACATATATATTATATATGAAACTATAGAGATATATAGATGTCTACATCTATATCAATGGCTATCTATCAGAGAGATCAAAGAAATTGATTTTGAGTCAAAGGAGTGGGATTAGGAACCCTACTCTGCTACTTTCTACCTGAGTGAACTTGGGCTTATCTTCTCATATCTTCTCTTGGCCCCAGTTGCTCATATGCAAATAAGGATATTGGACGAGGTGACTTCAAAAAGTCCTTTTCAAGTATAGGTTTATAGTCTACGAGCTTTAAAATTAATGGAGCTTTAATAGATTTTCTTCCTCTTCCCATTCAGCTTGCCTTCCTCTTGGTGAAATAGCTAATGACAGGATAAAGGACCTTAAGCTATTAGCAGGAGGAAATAAACATCACCCATCTGTGTGACTTGAGACAAGTTATTTCCATGCCACAGGCCTCAATTTACTCATCTATAAAATGGGGCAATGAGATGATTTGCTCTTCTTGGCTACTTTCAGTTCTAACACTCTATAATTTTAAAATTCTAAGAAAATGAATTCTATGCAAGTGAGTTAACAGAGTTGAAGGGACCTCCCAGTCCCAGGGTTCCCTCATGGAACATGAACCTCAGGTCTCAAGGACATCTCATTAAACCATGAGAATTTTGCAATGGAGTGGAGTGGAGTGTCCACTGCTCCCTTCCACCATGACCAACTAGAATGGTAATCGCTAAGTAAAATTATTTTTCTTAAAGTTGAAAAAGTTCTTCATATATTCCCTTTTTAAAATATGGTTATTACCATGAAGCCAAAACACAGAAATCTAACTAGCCCCTCAAGGACACTATCTTATACTTTAGTATCTTTCAAAGCACTTGAGGGAATTAGGTTCATGGGCAGTTTTCAAAGAAGTCATATAATCTTAGATTTGAAAGAAACTTTGAAGGTCAGCTTGCCCCAGATCTTATCTTACATGGGAAAATATTATGATCTTTAACATGTGGTCAGCACGCCTCTCTTTGAATTCTTCCGGTGATGAAGAATACATCACAGCACAAGTTTCTTATGTATTGGGGGGAGAGGATGAGGAGGGATGCACTAGATTGGTTATTTGATCACTGAAACTCATCCGCTGATAGAGATCAGCAATTCATTAGCCTGGAGAATTTCCTGGGCACACTGAAGAATTAAATAACTTGCCCACAAAGACATAAGCAGTATGTGTCAGAGACAGAATTTGAACTCGTGAATTCCATATCCAAGGCTTGCCCTCTATTCATTATCCCATATTGTCTTTCTAAGTAGTTCATGCCATTTCATTTGTAGACAGCTCTAATTATTAGAAAGGTCTTCTATCTCCATCCAATTTGTACCTACTTGTCTGAGTTCTCCCCTCTGGAATTACTTTGAATATCAAATCACACTTCCACACGATAAACTTTTAAATATTTGAAGACAATTATAGGGTCTCATCTCCTCCTCTATCTCCTCCCTTCCCTCACACACACCAAGTCTGATATTCTCTGGGCTGAAAATGGGTGGCCCCTTCAGTTGATCCTTAGACGGATAAGTTGTGAGTCCTTGCAATATTCTGGGTATTTTGCTGTGAATATACTCCAGTTTGTTAGAGCCCCTCTTTAATTAATCCACCAAGAATTAAACACTCTACTACAGCTAAGGTTTAGCCAAGGTAGAGTGCAGTGGGCATTCTAGACATTACATCTCTCTTAATCTAATCTAAGATTCAAAAAGCTTTTTAAAACTTCCACACGATACCACTTCAAATCTACAAAATCTCCGAGGCTTTTTTTAATGAATTGTTCCCTTCATGGTCTCCTCTGTCTTCTACTTTTTGCATCTGAATTTCTTTTTTTATTTAATCTCAGATCAGTGTTTTAAATTCATCCTTATTGTATTTCATCTTATTAAAGTTGGACAAGCATTCTTCATGTCACAAAGTTTTTGGATCATGTTTCTGCAATCCAAAATAGTTACTCTGTTCAGCTTCTTGTCATCTACATATTAAAAAGCATGCCATCTATCATATGTCTTTATACAATTTATTGATTAAAATGTTGAACAAAATAGAGGCAAAGATGAAGCTCCATCCCATGCTATGTGCTTTGAGTTTTTCCTATTGTTGTCGAATGCTATCTGGGATGTTTCTATCATGAGGAAATATCTGTGTGACATGTGCTTATACTTAAGCTCAGGATAGTTGTCAGGAGGACTTGTGTGAAAGTTCAATCTTTCTATATCATTATTTATTTTCTCAACATAAGTCCTACAAGATCATTATCTACAGATTTTTGTATCCACATAATTAACTCCATTTACCATTCCCACAACTTTCCTTGGTGTTATGGTGGACATCAGGTATGGGGCATGGTATAATTCATGCCACCTCTCTCAGGGATATCTGACAAAAAAGTTGATGCCTCTGAGAAGTAATTCTATTAAGCACATGTGTTGCATAGGATGAACAAGACAGGGTTTCAAAGCCAAACGTTGTAAGGAAGGGAAATCCAAAAGAAGAGGAAATAGCTGAAAGAGGAATATGGCCACTGGACTGCTGAGACCAAGAGCTAATAACAAGTATTCTAAGACCCATTAGCATCTCAACCTGGGACAGGAATGGCATGTTCAAAAGCTTATACACCAATTATGAAAGGCCAGATGACCACAGATGAACTAGAACCAGGTAATCAGATGGCCTTTTTTGGAGGGTGGGGGTGGGCAAGTATTCTGGTCTGGTAAGGAATCTTTGAAATATTTCATGGGTGTTAAGTTTTTTCTTGAATGAATGAATGAATGGATGGCATTTATTAAGGGCATTTTATTTGCCAGACTATGCTAGGGATAAGATTAAGAAGTGGAGTCCCATTAATGGAGGGAGGGTGAAGGAAACCTCTTCAGGAGAATGTGAGTACCAACAAAATAAAAGATGCTTTTAATTCCATCTCTGAATTTTTTGAATTGGATGCAGTGGATAAAAAGAAATAAGTATTTACTACACATTTTTTTGGTTTAGGTTGGAGGCAGGAAATGAGACTTGGAAGGAAAACCAAAGGAATTTATATTACTGGGGGTGGGGGGATATCCACTGATGAGACCACAGATCAGTGAAAGCTATGCCAAGATGGAATGAAATATTACTCTAGTTAATTGACTTCCCTTGATTGGAAGTCTATAAGCAAAGCCTGTATGTTCATGTGGATTCCAAGGCACTCCAAGAGTCCTTTGATTCTTAGTCAGGTGTGGCTTGAACTAGGATGAGAAAATTATAGGTCCACAGGTGGATGGCCTCTGTGGTCCCTTCCAATTCTCTGATTCCTTACTTTTACACTGACTCTAAGGGAAAAGACACAGAATTTGGTGTCAAAAGGAGCTAGGTCCAATTACTGACTCTCTGTCTTATATATGTCCTCAGGTAGGTCACCTTATGGATCTGGGGCTCACTGTCCTCATCCCCAAAAGGAAGTCACTTGATAAAATCTTCTTGGAGGTCTCTTTGAGCTCCAGGTCTAAGATCCTGAGAACATCAAGAAAATTATTGAAAATCTCACTCCACGTCAATGTCTGAGGAGTTTAAACTAATTGAAAATAACACTTCTAAACTGTTAGCTTGATTATAGTAGGGGTCATTTGTCCATTATTTTTTGCATTTGCATACAAGTACAAATTTGTATTGTATTTTGTATACATTTGTACAACCGCTAGCCCATACTCAAATAGCACATAGTAGGCACTTACTGAATTGAATGAAATCCTATTGAAATACAGTGGGGGCTAAGGGTCATAGTTTTATATTTCCTTGGTGATCTCCACGGATGAAATTCCCTACAGGATGATTAGTGTGACTGTTTCTAAATATCCTCTTTCAAATACAAGTAAGTGGTTTCTTGACATTACTCACATCTTTGTTGGAGAGGGCTGAAAGCAGTAGTTTCCTGACATTTCAACTAGCTTTTGGGCTGGGATGACTTTGACATGGCATAAGGAATCGTCCCCAACTTTAGGGGTTCTACCTCTTATTCAATGTGCTGTGCTGTATGAGGTCTGGACTACCCAATCCATTTCAAAACCTAGACAGGAAAGGCTTAATGTATAGCGAACACACTCCAAAGAGGTCATTCTTTATCACCCTGGAATCTCATTAAATCATATTCTTTTGGATGTTGTTAAGATAAGAAAACAACCCCTACAAGAAAGAACTGGAAAAAAAGGAACCCAACCAGGGTTTCATTATCTGTGCTCAAATAAGTTGTAAAGTAATTTGACAGCAAAGCCCATTTGGGCATCCTGGAGATGAGCCCATGTGCCTGCTTCAGATTGGAACAATGAATGCCCAGCGTAGAAAGGATTCTGGCAATGTTTGCAATGACCTGCCTGACCCTGCAAAATTGTGAAGATAGGGAAAGAAAGGTGAGTGCTGGTGTGCCAAGAACGAATAAAACTGTTCCCTCTGGACCCCCACCTCCCATTCCCCGGCTCCAAACCCCAATATGTCTATATCTTTCATCGTGGAGGATTTCAAGTTCCACACATATGATTTTACTCCATCATCCCCTGAGAGAGACCAAGGACTCCAAGTCACCACTTCTTATGGGAAGAAGTAGAGGCAGCTTGAATAATTACCTACATTTTGGAAGAAATGGTGTATTCCATTAAGTTATGCAAATCTTAATCCTTTTAAAAAATATGAATGCCTTCAGTTTGCATTCTCATTATGCAAGGTTCCAATGTTCAGCCAGGTAATGATACGTAGGCAGATGTGGAAAGAGACTTGGAGAACTGTTCTTGCCTTTGTTAATTCACTGCAGGTAACTGTCCTAGTCAAACATCACTTAATGCAACATAAAATCTGCTGACTCATTTGCCATGAATCTGGCTGGAATCGGATGCTGTGGTTATTGTCTCTTATTAAATATGATGACAGATCCACCACTGAGAGGTTGTTCCTCCACCCCAGACCTCTCACAAGCATTGCCTTCAGAGAGACAAAGTTCTGTAATTAAGCTGCTGTTCACCAATGTGGAAACAATACAATGTAGTCGAAAATGGTAATTAACTAAGCTCTCATCTATGTAACAGCTGTTATAAGTGGAACTCATTAGGACTGACATTGGTTGAGGTCTGTTGGCCACTGTTTCAAGTTGGGGGCAGGGGGGTGGGTAGGAAGTTGGTGATAAGAGAACTTGTTTTAGAGAAAAAAATAAAGTTTAATGGAAAGAACATCGGCCTTGGAATAAGAAGAGACCTGTCTTTGAATTTCACTTCTATTACTCACTAGTTGTGTATCAATGGATACATAACTTCATATCCTATAAAATGAGAATGATAATGCCCATGACACTTCCCTTACCTTGTTGTTGTGAGGATCCAATGGGAAAATGTATACAGAGAGCTTTGTAAGCCATAAAGTCTTGTGTAAGTGTAGTTCTTGTTATTTATAAATACTTGGGGATGGATGGGAGAGAAAGAAAGGACAGAAAAGTAGATTGATGATCATAGAATCATAGATTTAGAACTTCAAGGGATCTCATAAGTGAGAAATGAATCAACTGAGGCCCGAAGAGGTTAAATGATTTGCCCTGTGTTATACAGGTAGTGACAGACCCAAGAGCCATATGTCCTTTGACTCTGAATCCAGCACACTTTCTATTATAGAGTTCTGCCTTTTATTTGATGTGGGTTAGAGTGACCACTCCAGAGAGAGTGGCCCCATCCATAGTGGACCCCTCGATGCAAAAACTTCACTGAAACAAGAGATCCTTTGTTCTGTGCAAGGAAACAATGAGGAATACAGGGCAGTGGAGGATATGAAAAAAAGAACAGGATTATGGTTTCATTGAGATGGAGCACTTCCAAGTTCATCGGAAGGTGAGTAACTGTAAGGCCACATAGTCCCAGCGAATAGAGGGAACTCAGTCACAAAAGCATGCTGCTAATACAATGCCCCAGGAGCAGCCATAAGAGACAGGTGGAGCTTTTGATGGTCCAGACTCCCCTCACATTCTGACCTTCCCATTAAGGTTTGCCCCACTGACAAATTCCAGAGGGTAACAGGAACAAAGGATTGGAATAAATTAATAATAGCTGATAGTTTTATAATAACACACAGCTTCATGACACTGACCTTTGCTACAAAATTGTAAGATAGAAACTATTGGTATTGTTTTCCTCATTTAAAACAGTTTGATGGACATGTGATCACAAAAATACAGATTTCCTTCGATGGAACAAATGACGAACTTTCCATGCTATCTCATCCTATGTGATTCTCGTAAATATTTTGCCATAAACAAGAAAGGAGAGTAACCCAGCGTGTTTGTACCTTTTCTGTGTAACTTGACAATGTGCTCATACCGGTGAAATACTTGGGTTCTCCATTGGTTTTCCCTTTTTCTTCATATGTGATCATAGAAACATAGCTCTATATATAGAAGGGAACCCAGAAGCCATCTCATCAAATCCTATCATTTTATAGATGAGGAATCTCGCATCCAGGAAAGTAAAAAACATGCCCATGGTCATATGAGTAGTAAAGAATCAGAGGAAAGAGTGGAACTCAGTTCCTGTTATCTGGGAGCCTGTGTTCTTTCCACTGTTCTCTGGAAATCCAAAACATATAAATCTGACGACTCTGAAGGTGCCCTTTATGCCACTTTTCCATTGGTAATAGACTGAAGAATACTCATGCATCTCCATTCTTATTTAGGTGACCTGTAAGTTTACTTTTTCATAAAATGTAGTATTCCATGAATGAGTATGACAAAGTATCACCCAAAGAATACTGGTATCAAAACCATTGATATGTTTTAGGGAGAAATTCATGATCATGAAAAGCACTGCACAATTTCCCAACAACAATCTAGCCCGCTGTCATATCCTCATCAGTTCTGGGTCCAGATCACTGAAACTCTTCAATATTTATTCAAGATAGAACTATTGATGGACTTGATCAAAAACCTGTCCACCCAAGTGCACATCATAGACTAGAAAATAGTCATTCTTCAACTACTTGGTCATTAATTCTTCTGTGGATGGCTAAGCCAAATTCTTCTGAGCGATTAATAACGCTATGTATAAAGTCCTTCAGTCTTCCTGGACATAATGTAATCCAAATAATATCTCAGGTAAAGATGGGGCTCTGGAAAACATTAATAATAATAATGATGATGATGATGATGAACAACCTTTGTATAGTGCCTACTATATGCCAGGCATTGTCATAAGTGTTTTACCATTATTGTCTCATTTTTTTTCTCACAACATCTCTGGGAGACAGGTGCTATTATTATCTTCATTTTACAGATAAGGAAATGGAGACAAACACAGGTCAAGTGACTTTCCCAGGGTTACACAGATAGTGAGAGTCTGAGGCTGTATTTGAACCAAGGTCTTCCTGACTTCATGCCGGGGAGTTTATTACTGTGGCACCTAGCTTATCTGTGCTGGATTCTTGCCTTAGATGCTTAATAGCTGTGTGACCAAAGTGAAGTTGCCAATGGGAATCCGAGAAGCATAGTGTAGAGAATCCTTAATAGATGGAGGGAAAATAGAGTCTCGGAAAAGACAAATGAATTTCCAGTAGTTTCCCAATTATGCAGGATCTGATGTGGTATTCAAACATAGGTCTTTCCTGACTCAAATTCCAACCTTTTCCCTATGCCTTCTCCCCCACAACAAGGTGTTTTTTTGTACCTCTCTTATGTAACAGTATATAAGCCCAGTGAGGACAGGGATTATTTTTTTAATCTTGTATTCTCACTCTAGCACAATGCCTTGAAATGATAAGCATTTAATGGATGCTCATTGAATTATATTGAATTAAATCAAATATTAATTGCATACCTACCCTTTAAATGAAAGGGTATCTGAAGGGACTACAAGAAGCCTCATCTCCTCAAAACACTAATCTCCTGGCTAAATATTTAAACCTCACTTTATTTTTCTTTCCTTTTGCTTTATACTGAAATTACAAGAACAGGTGTGAAGGGAGATATGATATAGTGGAAATAACACATCATTAGGAACGAGAAGACTTAGAATCCAATCCTGCCTCTGACACTGACAATTGCTAGATGACACCTCTCCAAGCTTATAAATCAGTGCTAATATTTGCATTACCAACTTTAAAAGAATCAAATGAGAAAACACTTTTGAAATTGTAAAGTGATATATAAATGTAGACTGTTACCAAAACAGACAGGAAATTAATGAGTGAATTGTCCTGGCTCCCTTAAAAAAAAGAATCCAGGTAATTCAAAGCATTATTTATATTGATATCGATGAATTGTTGCATAATCAAATCACTATACTTAATGGTATATTATATTGGCAATGCATATTCAAAGTGCTGATGACAATTTTACACAATCATTGTGTGTATGTCTAGACATATATATGTACATGTATTACACATACATATATCTTACACTTATAACTATGTATATGTATATATACTTTCACTAAATCCTATTCTGGTGCCTAATAGGATCATAAATCTTACCTGTAGTAGTCATCTATTTCATCCTGTGATTTAACTGATGAGGATACTGAAACCCAGATAAATAAAGTCACTTGCCTAAGGTCATACAAGTAGGAAGTGGTAGAGCTGGTGTCCCAACTCAGGTCTTGTGAATTACTCCAGGTTCAATGCATTTTCCAGTGTACTCCCTATGGCTGCCTTCTATAGAGACATGGAAACACACATGTGTTCTAGAAGGCTCTGCAAGAAGAATGCAAGCCTGAGTCAGTACTCTCAAGCTGGAGGGTCTCCAAGGACAGGCCCAACAATGGCCTTTATGTGTTTCATATCAAAACCAATGGAATGAAAACTCTTTGAAGATTTGGATTTTTTCCCTATGTATTCTCAGCAGTGAGAAAAATGCCTAGTATATTATAGACAAATGATGATGATGATAGGATTTATATACTCCTTTAAGGTTAGCACAAGGCTTTACAAATATCTCACAACACGATGAGATGTATGTGTTCCTCACAACACTCCTAGGAGGGAGGTTCTATTATAACCACAATTTGACATGTAAGGAGGCTAAGGCAAATAGAAGCTCAATGTCTTGCCCAGAGTCCGACAGTCAGGAAGTGGCTGAGGCTCGATTTGAACTCAGGTATTCCTGCCTCCAGTTTGAGAACTTTACTCACTGTCCCAAATAGCTTCCATAATAAATGATTGAAATGAATTCCATCGCTTTACATTGCATTGTATTTTGTTGTATTTCAATGGATTGAATAGCTTAACTGTATTTGGAAAGACTCAGAACTAAGAGGCTAGTTACCTGGAGATTCAATGTTTTGGCCACAGTGACTTACAAAGAACACATCCTAAGTTGTGAGCACTACAATGTATTGATGAAAGGCATGTAGTGATTTATGAGCTCATTGTTTTTTGGAAAATAAGTAATATATATATATATATATATATATATATGTATATATACATATCCATTTCTCTCTCTCTCTCTCTCTATATATATATATATATATATATATATATATATATATATATATATATATATATATGCATATATGTGTGTGTGTGTGTGTGTGTGTGTGTGTATTGGAAGCAGGAAGGCAGGGCAATTGGGATTAAGTGACTTGCCAAGGTCACACAGCTAGTGTGTCAAATGGTTGAGGTTGGATTTGAACTCAGGTCCTCCTCACTCCAGGGCTGGTGGTCTACTGACTGTTCCACCTAGCTGCCCTCATATATATTTATACATACACACATGTGTATACATTTAAACACATACACATACGTGACAGTGTGTTCACAAGTCTCTCAAAGTAAACAAAACAAATTTTGGTCATACTCAGATGAATAAAATGGTGGTGGGAAGAAGAAGGTAAAGTATGCAGTGAGGGAAGTCATTGTAGGTCCCATGGCATAGTGGGAAAATTGCTGGATTTGGAACCAAATGAGCTGGGTCCAAATCCTGGCTCTGTCACATAGCAGCTGAAATAACATATTATATCAATAAGGACTCTTTTTATTCCATCTGTAAAATGTAGAGGATGGACTAGATGACCTCTGAGATATCTTCATATCTATATCTATGATTGCTGGATCCTAGGTAAGGAGAAGACATCTGAACATTGGAGAAAAGGGAGATTGGGGAGAAAAAGGGAAAATCCAGTGGGCTATGGAGAAAAGGAGGAGGCATCCATGCAGAAATAATAGATTCAGTGTTCAGAGGGTTGAGGAGAAGAATGGTGTGAATGCTTACCACTCCCTTAATTTCAGTTTCACCTAAGCTGATTTTTAAGTGAAGTAAGGAAATAAGAGGAAAGTCCAAAGAAGAAATGGAAATGGAATCCCAAAATAAAGCTTCTGAGGAGTAATGTCATATTTCTCATTCCATACACTTTCTCACATTTGTACATTCCTCATCTTTATTTCATCAAAATACTATTTAAGAGAAGTGGACCAGGTCTCTTCATGAATTTAAATCTTTTTGGTGCATCCAATAGCTTTGCCATGTGGAGTGCTTCAAACTCCTAAATTTGGTTACTACATAATTGTATATAAATATCCCTGGGGAAAAAAAAATCATGTTTGCATTCATATGTGTATTCAGAGACTAGATGCCCAATAGAACTTAACATCAAAAAGGCTACTGTGGACTCTTCTTAATTGAAGAAGCCTCATTATAATACCATTATGAATGAATGCAAAGATCTTTCAAATGACTTCTGACAAGAATTGTGGTCAAATTCTGAAATTTTAAGAGTCTGTGATGAATGTTGCTTTCTCATCTAACTACAAATAGTACTTTTTAAACCACAGGTCACAATTTGGACAGCAAAATTGTTTTTCTAGTCCATGATTAAATGGACCTTTCATTATTTTTTAAAAGATTTCTATGTAACCAAGAGAAAGTAGAGTCAACTAGCACTTAGAATGTCCAACTGAGAGTAGGCACCGGCTACCTCAGCACACCTGTCAAGACAGCTGTTAAAATTGACCAAAATTTGAAGGCCCCAATAGTGGCAGTCATCCACATCTATTTCAGTGAAAAGAATCAGACAAGCAGATCATATTGGCTCAGATTTTCCCACCAGATCAATCTCAATCCCAGTTGTATCTGAATCCCAAAGGGATTCACCGGGACAGGAGATGGAATCAGAATTTGATGTCACTTGTTTTGGGTGCTTGGGATTTACGGAAGATGGGAAACTCACCGTTTAACATTTCACACAATTCTCAGTCTTGGTTTATCTCTTTCTGTCTCTTTCTCTATGTATCTCTGATTTTCTTCTGTCTCTGTCTCTCTTTCTCTGTCTTTGTTTCTCTCTTTGTCTCTGTATTTCTGACTTTCTCTCTCTCTCCCTCCTTCTCTCTCCCTTCTCTTTTACCTCCTGTTTATCTGTATTGTCTCTGTCTCTATCACTACTGTCTACCTCTCTCTATCTCACTGTCCCCTGTTTGGTCAGCAGATACTAGCCCCAGTCTTGTTTTCATTGTAGCTAAATCTTCTTAGTCTTCCGGGGTATTTCAAAGATCTAAGGTCTCATGGGACTAGGGACTTGTGGAAGGCTATCCTGATATGGAAAAGTCAATGATGGTATTATTAGAATTGATTAGACACTTAAAATCCATTTTCCATCTAAGTCCAAGGATCATCTCTCCTCCTGAGAAACCTCTAGCCCAAAAGCTTTTCATCCACTATTCTCTACATCCTGCCCACGTGAGCTATGGCTTATGATGTAAATGGTCATTTAACTCAGCAATCATCACACACCTTGATCCAAGTGACTAGGAAGTAGAAGAAATCAAACAAATGGGTTTAATAAAAAAAAAATCAGACCTAAGAGAAATCTAGTAATGGACATGTATCAAATAGTTCCTCTTCTTTAGTTTTTGCTTTAAATGAATTTCATCAAGAGAAAAATAAACCTTTTTGGCATAATAAATGTTCTTCTAAATAGTTGTTCTCAGTTGTGACTTCCTTAGCCAATAACATACCACTTTTCTCTTCCATGCTCCTGTGGAGTTAGGGTCACCAAGGATACTTGGCAAACCTCCATTCTGACATTTATTCAGTGTAGAGAAGTATAAGAGAAGCACAAAGAAAAACAAACAAAAGACATTCTCCCTGCTAACTAAATGACCCTTTTCAACGTGAGAGTGGAATTCACATTTGTTGGAAGGTACATCAAGAGAGGAAATATGAAATGATTGATAGACAGTTGGCTTCAGAGTCAAGATGTTCTAGATTCAAGTTCCAGTCCTGACATACTGGCTGTGTGACAATGAAATAAGTAACTTAGATTCTCATTTGCCTAGAGACCTGAGTTTGAAGAGCAGTTGGGCTATATTGGTAGAAGAAATTTCTTCACTAGGAGTTCTCTACATTTATGGAATCATAAGAGAGACAGAGAAAGAGAAAGAAAGACAGAAAGAGAGATAGTGGCTTAAACACTAGACAGAAAGAGAGAGGTAAAGGTAGAGTCACAGAGAGAGACTGAGAGACAGAAACAAAGACAGAGATCAAGCGACACATAGAGAGACACAGAGAAAGGAAAGAATCAAGATAGGATATAGTGACCTTGAAATAGATAAAGCAAGGCTTAAATAAGTTGTGGTCAGTGACTTTGCTGTTTTTTGTGTGAAAAATACCACATTAGACATGATTATGATATCTAATCGTGACATAAAGGTGACCTCAGATTTTCAAAGAGTTATGTGAGTGGATCAAAAGCTATGGGGCATTCTACCAAGCTGGGAAAGGCTTCAAGTATTCACCCAAGAATGGACTGTGTCTCTGTCACATGAGGAATTGCTTAGCCAAATCATATATGATCATCAGCTTGTTCTGCAGACTGATGAAATCTTTGTGTCCAGCAACATTCAAAAGCCATCCAAGTCCTACAAAGATGTACTCTGCTTTAGCTCCTGGATTTATTATTGAAGGCAGAATATAGAAGGAGCACCCGCACTGGGGAAATCACAGCTCCATGAAGGATTGCACAGTATTAAGTAAAGGCACATTACAAAGCAACCTAAAGACCTCGGTTCTGCATCTGTTGGCACCAGATTTACAGACTTGAGATACTTCATTTTCCACAACCTCCTTCCACCCCCACCTTCAAAAGGCTCCCTGAGATCAGAATTGATGGATTCTCATTTCCATTCTTTTCCAGCTGTGTTGCCGCTACTTGTTTGGAAATAACATCTGTTTGAGCTGAAGGAATCTTGCAAGTGTCTCCATATTTCCAAAATTACCAGAGGTTAGCTTGTTAAGCAATTTAATTGATGCAAATAGACCCCAGCTTTATGCAAGAATGTTTCGAGAATGAATTTAATTTCTTGATGGGGGGCACCCTACCCCCAAACATTTCAATACCCGTTGCCTTCCTTCAGAGAGAGCTTTCTAGGGGAAACACTCAGCAGGGCTTTTTTTTCAGAAAACAGTTTATTGGGGGTCAGGTTTGAAGGAGAGGCAGTAGGCCAACAACATGAGCAGTCCATAGTATGCCATCTCCTGGGGAAAAGGCCACTTTCCTTCAACTCTTGAATTTCACCTAAGGCCAAGTTTGGCATTGATCATGATGAATCTGAGTCATACGTCTGTGTCTACGTGTTGACCACTCTTGATGGGCAGTTGGTGGGAGACAGCTCATAACCCTCAGAGGAAACCCAGTACAATTTCCTTGTACTGACACTTGGGATAGATGGCCAAGGGGCAGGTGGGCATGGATTCTGGGCTACTCTCTTACCCCTAGAGCTGGTCTCTCCAGGTCAGGGTAGAAGCACATTGGTGAGGCAGAGTGGGTAAGGGCGCCCTCGTGCTGCCCACACTGCATCTGCTCTATAGATAAATACAGGACTTTAATGCCTTGGCACTTTTTACAATCATAAAAAAATCACTTAAATTTGTTCTTTTACAAAAAAACACACAAGAAAAGCACTGTAAAAAACCAAATCTATGTTATGTCTCTAAGCTATATGAAAATTATTTATATTATTTATAAGAAAAAAAATCCTAAAAAATCTCATAGCTCAACTCTTGACTTTGAGCTTCCTTAAGGAATAGGATAAAAGCTATGGACCTCTTTCGGTGTTTCCTGATGGCAGCGGTTGCTGTTCCACCATAGCTCCAGGGCTGCCACCAGGCATGCAAGGAGAAGGCCCACAGCAAGGATGCAGAATACGCCAGCAAAACTGTGTAGTTTCAGGGACTTGCCATCTGTCTGAGCACTTGTGTGGCTATTCAGGTCACAGCGACCCATGCGTGGCCACCATTTTTGTTTGAGAACGTCCAAGTCACCAGTATCCTGTAGCTCCAGGATTCTGAAAGATAAGAGGAAGAATGTTCACCAACACCAGGAGATGACAATGAGTACCTATTTTTTTATACTAGTGCTGTGTTTCTTATCTAATTTTAGCATGGCTGGAGGAGGGTGATCACCATTAAAAGTGCTAGGACTAATACTGCTGCCACTATCATCTCCATAGTCATCACCAGCAGCAGCAAATTCACCATTTTCTCTACCACCATCATCACCACCACTACCACCAAAAGCAACACAACCACCTTCCTTATTGCTACCTCTATCATTATTACTATTATCATTATCACCTTTATAAATTAATTAATTATAATCCATACCCATTTGCTCTGTGGTTTGCAAAAAAAAGTTATTACAATTACCCATAAAAGCAGGTTGTTCCAATATTATCATGATGATTAATGTTGTTTCCCAGCTTTCACTATAGTCACTAATGCTAGCCCAGAAATCTTGCCAAGCATCAAATAGAACAGCAGCCAAATTCTCAGATTCTGGGATGTGTCAATAATCTTTCATAAGAATCATATTCCTGCCATATTTTTTTTCATGGCTACACAAGCTTTTTTAATGGGATGCCAACATGCAGGGCTCCTGGCACTCAGAAGCCCTTACACTATTTATTTATTTTTGGGTGGGGTTATACCAACTTTTAACAATTAAATATTTAATTTAATAAGCACCAACCATGTATGATGTACTGCAGATACAAAGACAAAATGAAAAAAAATGAATTATTTGTTCTCTTGAACTATGTTTCTGGGACGGGGAGCCAAATCTCTTTCAAAAGGATTTGTCCCTGAGTCAATCCAGAAATGATTTTTTGATTTGTGTGGGCTCACATTCAACCTGGTGATACCTGGGCTTCCTTAATGTAGGAAAGGTGATTGTATATGCCATCAAGTCTTTAAACCCCTAATTAACCCTTTGTGAGTGGGTCATTGTGTCCACAGTTAGCTAAATGCTGGCATAAATGGGAAGTATAGATGTCTTTCCTTCTAGACATCTTTTCTCTACAAAGGTGACGAAGTCAAGCTGTGAGTTCTGTGTCAGGAAGTTTGGATCTACAGAAAGATCCTAGATATGATTGAAAATTGGAGCAAGTATTGTTTACCTTTACTCTTATCTTTGTCATTCAGCCTTGGAACTCCTTAATTCCATTCCATTCAATTAAAAACAATGATTAATATCATAAGCTGAGGTAACCACCAGGAGTACAGAGACACAAAATTCAACAGGTTCTGCCCTTTAAGTGCTTATATTCTAGAGGGGTGGATACAATGTGAACCTAGGCATATAAATGCATATCTTCACAAAGGAATGAAAAGTAATAACCACAAGCATATTTTAATGCCTAGCCAATTCAGGAAAAGTCATGTGAAGAAAATGACAACTGAGGTATGCTTTGAAAGGCAAAAATGAGGAAGAAACATATTGCAAACTTTGGCAAGAAGAAATGGACAGAGGAAGAAGTTGGAATATCTAATAGTAGACACAGCTGCCCCCCAGCCCACCAAGTATAACTACATTGTATACTTTAGGAAGGGGAGTAATATGAGGTAGATGGGAGCCCTAATGAGGTTGAGGGAGGGAAGTCAGAAGGAAGAGTGCTTGACAAGATCCTTTCCTGCCTGAGTTTCTTTTCTACACTTCTTTTTCCATAAGTTACGTGTCCTTCTCCCAAGTCTTAAGTGCAGGGGCCTCTTGGAGGCCACACCAATGTCACACCAAACAATCTCATCCAGCCCATCGTGGCTATGCTCATGGATCTGCACTGTAAAAAGAGAGAAATCTCTTTGACTAAGTCTGGATCTGACTATAAAAGTACATGATTTACACCCACACATGGTTGGTGGTTGGTTTCAGGTTGCCTTTAGCAGCCATATTTCCCCTTAGTCCCAAATTGTGTCATTAACCAGGCAGCTTTAATGCCAAACTATATAAATGAGCCTCATAAACATGGGTTAGGGACTGCTGTACATTTACATAGAAAATGACTGGCATTTACTTCTTCTAGCTCTGACATTAATTAAACATTTGTTTCAAGGACTGAATCGTTCCTAGAAATTACTATTCCAGTTTTCTTTCATCATTGTCCTGAATTCAGAAACACCCAATGCCTCATAGAAGAATGCGTGTTCAATCATGAATTCATTACAGAGAGAATGGGACAGAGACAGAAGGCAAATGTGAGGGGCCATCTTGGTAAGGTAGGGTAACTTCTGCAGAATAGATTGGAAAAGTGAGTAAGCGCAGTGGCATCAACAAATTTTCTAAGAGCTATATTCCACCACCAAGAAATTATAAAATTAATAGAAATTGATAATGATATAGTAACTGGGAAGAAATTAGACAATGCCCTATTTTTCTCTAGAGTTCTCTAAGCCCTATCATAATAGCGAAAGTCATAATTAAAAGTACAAACATCCTTTTATTATCACTCAGGATTGGGGGCAAGAGATGCGAGCAAGACTGAGGCTACCTTCCTTTATAGTCAGAGCTATAATTAGTGTGTGGTGACTGGGGCAATGGCCTAAGCCAGTAGAATTTAGAGGGAACAATAATTTAACATAGGAACCCCTTCAGGAGCTAGAGGGGACTATAGCAATGAATCTCTCTTGGAATTCTGTTAATTTGTCCTGATTTCTTCTTTCGTTATATTTACATTGTGGATTACAAAGTAGATTTATGTTTCATGTTATTTGCCCCAGATGAGGTGAAGGTTTGAGCAGCTTAGCCAATGTGCCAAAATGGATAGTTATAACTATTTTCACACTGAGGTAGTTATGTAGAGTACTGGATACAACATTGGGTTTGGAATTGGGAAAACTTGAGTTCAAATTCTAACTCAGAAACTTACTGGTTATGTTACCATGACCAGGTCGTATAACCTCTTTCAGCCTCAGTTTCCTCTTATGTAACATGCAAAAAATAAGAGCATCTATCTCACAGTGTTACTGCAGTGATCAAATGAGATGATTCATTAAAGTACTTTATAAATCTTAAAGTTCTAAATAAAAGTAGTTTAGTAGTTGTAGTAGTACGAGTAATAGCAGCAGCAGCAGCAGCAGTATTAGCGGTAGTAGTAGTAATAGTATTTATGACTGGTTGCGTAGAACCTGTTCAGAGAAGAAAAATAATCTAAGCTACAAAAAGTTAGTCTCTTCTTGTCTTGGGACTTCATGTATACACTATTGTCATATAACCCTGGGTTATCAGAAAAAAAAAAAAAAAAACAATGGTGTCGGTGGGGGTGATGGTGGTGTCAAACAAGCCAAAATAAGAACATTGCGTTCCTGGACACATCCTATGTGCTTAATACCCTAATGAATGCTTGCTGATTATTTGATGGATTGAGTCAGCGTTTTTACCATGGAGTCCTGCCACCTTGAATATAGCCTATATTCATTACCATGTAAACTCTTTGAGGACAGTATTTAATACTGCTTTTGTATCCGTGGTGCCCATTACATCATAATTGCAAGAAATAAGCAATAAATGCTTATTAAATAAATGAAGCATTTTCACCAGCCTCCAATATGATTATACAAATATTTTCATAGACGTGTCCCCTGCTGAGTTCTTACATTTCATTTTGACTCAGTATTATTTTAAGTATTTGCCTTTGTGGTAAGAAGAACAGGGTTTCTGTCCTACCTGTCCTACCGTTGCTATAGACTTTATCAGTCACATTAGGGAAATCAATTCAACTCTCTAGTTCTTAATTGTATCATATAAAGTGGAAGGGAGAGGGAATATTAGATCATCTAGTGTCCTTTTCTAACTTTAAACCCCAAAACACATCATTGTGCAAATACTCCTCATGTCCCCTAGATCATGAATCTAGGAGAGATTTTACTTCTTTACATTTCAATACACAAAATTCTTCATCAACCTTACAGACGTTAGCAGAATTCTATTCATTTCTCGTCACTGCCATCACTTTCCTACTAGATTGTTAGATCATTATAGCATGGGTGATTCCTTTGTAATCTTCATGTTTCCAGAAATATCCAACCCAGTGCTTTGTGCAATGGTGAGTTTGCAAAAAAATGTTGAATGAATTTCCTTTTCACCGGGGTGTAGAATATCCTTCCAATTTGGCAGGGTGGTGTGTAGTTGAGTAAATGACTATTTGTGAACTTTCCTTCTCACTTGGAGATGAACCAAATATGGTTCATTAGAGGGAAAAGGAAAAAAAATTCTTCATATTTCAGTTCATAGAATGAATTAATGGGTAATTCATTATTTCTTCTCTTAGGGGCAGCCTGCCTCCTCTCCAAGTCAATGAAACCTATGTCCTTGTCTAGCCTGTTTCCTCCTTGGAGGTATTTCAGTCTCCAATACTCATTAGAGGCTCCTCACAGACTTTACTTCCCCTTCTTTCTGTTCATCTCTTCAAATAAATCTAAGAGGAAACCTCAAATACGACAATACCCAGCATTTACTTTTTTTGGCTTCCATGGTAATATTTCTTCATGTGTTTTAAGCAGGTTAATTTGCATCTAATCCTTTGATGCCAAGATGCCCTTCGCTGGGCAGGGAACAGAATGTGGCTCATTCATTGTGCACTTGGGAGCCACTAGAAAGGAGTAGAGAAAATAATGACTTCTAGTACTGGGAAATGAAGGAGTTAATGCAGATTTAGACAGTAATGTCACTATCCCCATTTCAACATGAGCATCAGTTTACTTATAAACCTACTAAGTCCAAGAAAAACAGAACAGCTAAAAACTTTGGGGCCAATAGGGGAGATACATGGTTTAATGCATAAAGGCATTAAAGAACACTAAAAGAAGGCTAAAGAATATGAAGGAAATCATTCAAAATTTCCCTTAATTTAAGCAGCTATTAAATATGGTGAGAATAACCTGGTTTTGTCTAGTATCCTTTGATCCACTTACCTTCACCATCCAATCCTGGAGCAAAGAGAAGGGAAAGTTAAGCTATGATTTAAATATTCCAATCCACAAACCAGACACGCAGTCTCAATACTGACCATTGCCTCAAAGCAGGGGCACCATAAGAGTTCCCATTGGGATCAATGCCTGCCACATCCCAGTTTCATCAAAGACAAAATGGATACAAAGATTGTAGTTCCCTCCTCATGCTATCTAGCATCAGGAATCATCAACTGGAAAGAAAGCCCAAATTACTAGCCCAGCAAGCACCCCTACCATGGCGTACTAGCCAGCCCTCCTCCCTCATCAGTGCCCAAGTTACCTCTGGGAAAAGAGGTCCCTGTAGGGGCTGCCATGCTGAAGTGCTATGCCATAGCCCTTACTGCTGATGCTGTTGCCAATGACAGTCACTGAGCAATCGTCATCTGTCAGGGCTGCGTATTCGACCACTGCTACATCCCACAGAAAGGCATAATTTCCTTTCTTTGCCTGAAAGAAAAGCAAACAAAACAAAAGTGAAATCATGTGGGACTGGCCATCGAAGTGGGAGGAGGAGTAGTTGCCTATGTGCTGTGATATGAGGAATACAGCTAGATTCTGCATGGTGAGAAAATATATTCAACTACACAGCCAAGGTCCTCCACTTCATAAATGGCCTAATGTTTCCTCCATTATAGTCCCTCCCACTTTTTAGATACTAAAGGTAGGGCATTACTGCTACCAGTTCTCAGTTGGAGACTAAACTTATGATTTCATTGATATAGGAAATACCCCAATCGGGAAATAATTTGGGAACAAAGGCCATGAGAAAGGAAGGAAAAGGAAGGAAAGAGGAGTTAATATCTCCTCTGACTCTTTCCCTTTATCATATGTTCTGCAAATCAACACCAACACTTTAAAGCAACCTACCTCATGGAGTTGTTAAAAGGACAGTACTTCTTAAGCCTCAAAGAATCATATGAATGTAAGCAGCTGTCCTTACTGTTGACCTTTTTGCTATGATTTTATATCTGAGGAACTTGAGGGTTTGAATCTTGGCCATATTTCATTCTTCCTATGTCACACTGGGTATCTTATTTAATTTTTCTAATACTCAGTTTCCTCATTTGTAAAAAGTGAAGCTTAGATTAGATGACTGTTCTCCGTTCTGAGGGCAGCTAGGTCACATAGTGGATAGAGTGCCAGGCCTGAAGCCAGGAAGACTCATTGTCCTGAGTACAAATCTGGCCTCAGACACTTACTAGCTGTGTGACCTTGAGCAAGTCACTTAACCCTGTTTGCTTTAGTTTCCTCATCTGTAGCTGGAGCTGGAGAAGGCAACGGTAAGCCACTACAGTATCTTTGCCAAGAAAACCCCATATGGGATCATGAAGGTCTGGGTATGACTGAAAAATAACTGAATAACAACTCTGCTCCAAATCTGTAGGCCTATGAAATTATTAATAACTCTAAATCATATCCAATCTTAGAAAAAGAATTAGCAACAGGTGAAGTTGGTTTTCATATCCTTTCTCACTCCTACCCTTATTTCCCATTTTCAAACATTACTTTTGGTCAATCTACTTCTTCTACCAGTCAGTCTAACATCCGGGAAAAGGCCTCCGCAGTCCTATCTGGAGTTGTCAAAATTGTACCCTCTTCACAGTCCCAATTATTCCTGCCATCCCCTTCTTCTTATGCTCCTGAGATCAGACTATTTGGGCTTTCCAAGATGAGAAATTAGCCATAAAGTATTCTGATAACTAACCCATACTAAAATTATGACAATATTAATAATAAGAACTAATAATAGGGATCGGCATAAAGACTGTACCTGTAATTTCTTGATCTAGGGAACCCCCTGAGGAGGAAATTCCTTCTATCAATATTGGTCTGCAAATTCTCTGAAAATTACAGCCTTAAGCAGCCTTTGTCTACAGCCTTTGTTCAAGAGGTTTTGATCTTACCAATCAATAAGTTTGGGGAAGGGAAGGAGGAGTCTGTGAACTAGAAATGTGAAAAAAAATCCATCGCTATTTTCTCTAATTTGTAACAAGTTTTTTTTTAATTTAATGAAAACAATAAAATTTTATTACAGATGGGGATCATAGGATTCACCACACTGACAAAGGTGTCCACGATACACACAAGAAAAGTTCAACACCTTGTCTAAGAGAATTTTCTAGAGTAGTGTGAGATTGCATTAAGTGACTTTTGCCAGATTATATAGTCAATATGTGCCAGGTGTGAGGTGGATCTCTCTGTTTCTAAGTCTAGTTATCTATTTATTACAATATATGGTGTAATACTACTACTACTAACAATAATACCACTGGACATTAAAAATAAAGCAGCAGTAGGATGATGACTTGTGTCCAGATTATTTTTATCTGAACTCCATTAAATAAAAAATAAGAATAAAAACAATTTACATTTATACATGACTTTAGACTACTCAAATAACTTCCTTATAACCCTATTAAGTAGATAGTGTAAGTTACCCCTCTACCCATTTTTACCCTTCCCTGCTAACACAATCCCTTGATATGAATTCAGAACATGTGGTTGGTAAAATTTGGCTAAAAATATATTCTCAAACCGTGGATCTACCAAAATTGGGAGCATTAGATTTGACATGCAAGGGGAAAACCACAGGACGTGCAAATAAAAGAATTCGGGTTTGAATCCTCAATTTCATGGGCTAGGTATCCTCTGAGCTCTGACTCATGTCTTACATTATATGATGCTTTAAATTTAAAATAGGAATTTGATTCTTGTCAGAGATGGAGGCTATCTTTGGTATTATGTTTTGTTGGGTCCTTCTAAGGTTTTAAGGTGAATCAGTTTGACAAATACACAAATAGATAAGTCACTACCCCATCTGAGTTTAAATTTCTTCATTTATAAAGGGTTGAATTAGATGGTCTATGATGTTCTTTCTAGTTCGAACTATTATTCTATGACTTGAACTTAGGCCCAAGTTCTATGATGGTAGGTCCTTCTTACCCACACCTTGTAATAGTGATTAACCCATTAGCAGGACTAGATAAGCACTTAGTAACCAGTTTCTACGGGTGAACTTCTGAAAGGAATCAGAGTAAGAATTGTCAGGTGCCACAAAAACAGTATCTTGGATCAGCTGCCATTTTTTCTGTACTCATTCATTACTGCTTTTCTATTTTCTTTCTACTTTCAAGGGTAGAACATAAGGGAGAGAAGAAATCATGGTGAGAAGAAGGGGCAGGCAGCCTCTGAGCTTGATTTCTGAGAAGCCCACAGAGATGTCTAAAAAATGTAAGGAATCAGTGACCTCATGGAGCAATTTCCCTAGAAATGGATGTCTTTAACATTTTGTACTTCCTCAATCTCGACTAAACAGAAGGTATTTTGTTTGTTTTTCCTTCCACATTTTTTCAGGCTAGTGTTAACTGACTGAGCTTCTACCATTTCAACTGGGCACCAATGTTGGCATGATTTCAGATGACAGCCATAGTTGGATACAGGACACTAGGGAAGAATGAAAGCTACTTTACTTGGCACATTATGAAGTAATTTATCTGAACAGAGAGGCATAAGGGGAAACAGCTTCTTGTCATGGACAGCTTTACTTGACCACAGAGATCATGTAATGGCCAGGAGATACAAGGCAGATTTTAACTCTATAAAATCAATCAAGAAAGCAAGCAAACAGCAAGCATTTATTACATGTTCACTATGTTCCAGGCACAGTGCTAAATGCCATGGGATACAAAGACAAAAGCAAAACAATTAAATATTTCCAACAGAGAAGTGAGAGATAAAATATGCAGAATGGGACTCACATTTTTGGACATGGCCATTATGGGAATTAATTTTGCTTGAGTATGCATATTGGATACTGGGGTTTTGTGCTCCTTATTTTTAAGCGTAAGGATGAGAGAGGGCAAAAATAAATGCTTACTATTTTAGAAAACAAAATATAATTGAATTAAAATATATTCTAAAACATGAAAAGTTTATGTTCTGGAGATAGCAGGTTCCCCCTCATTAGAAGTATTCAACTCAATACTGGGTGGCAAATTATTTGAGATCTTCTGAAATGATTCTTTGTCAGGTACAGATTGTTCTCTGAGATAATAATGGAACTACACAGAAATACATAGTGTTTTGAGGTCCTTCTTGCTCTTGTAATGTATAATTATGTTAGATTTTTTAAAAAGAAGGTATTATTTGCCTATTATTTGTCATGTTTTGTTTGTTTGCTTGTTTCTAATTATTTAAAGGATACATTCTTGTGTTTCTGGTAACTACACTGAGCCTGGCAGAATTAGTGGATAAGGCTCCTATGCATGGGTTAGTAGTTTTAAAATATGTTGTCAGTATATGTTTCTTCATCAGGAAACAGGATCCACTGGAGACTTAATTTCCTCTGAGAAATCTCAAGGATCACAATACTTAATGTGGTACCCTGGGAAGAATGTTGAATTTTGAGTTGAAGGATCTGAGTTTGAATACTTTCACTTTTTGGTGACTTACTGAATCTCTGGTGACTTCTGTGTTCTCATTTGGACATATGAGCCCTTTAAATGAACCCCAAGCTTCCTTCTATCTTGATATTGCTGTTATCTTGCAAGGTCTCATTTCATACTGTTTCACCAAATTATCCTGAATTTCAAATTTGATTATGTAAAATGTCAAACCTGCTGAACACAAACCTCTCCTGCTGGTTCACATAGGGGCATGTGAGACTATAAGAAGAAACCAAGAAATCATTGCTAAGCTTAAAGAAGTCCTAGATGAGAGCCTCATGGCTAAAGGGATTATATTAATTGCTATACATCCATTCCTGTCTCCTCTCTTCAATCGCTGGACTTTTCCACCTTTTGTCTTGCAGCCTTCTTCCTCTGGAGATGTTGCTGTTTTGTGGCTTTCTCTTTGAATTGGTGAGTCTTAGGCCAAAATCCATATTCCATGAGGTGCCTGAGACAAACTCAGTGAAGTCCTTGATCACCTCTTCACTCTGCGGACTCTGCCTCCTCAGCAGCAAAATTTCCTGTTCCACTTTATGCTTTGTCTTCTCTCATTGGAAGGTAAGATCATTGAGGTTGTGAATATTGTTTTTGTATCTGTGGTCTCAGAACTTATCAGAGGCTTGACATATTAAGTGCTAAAGAAATATTCTATTTATCGCTATCTAGATCTACCTATCCATCCATCATCTCTATATATCTCTCTGTCACCATCAGTGTCTACTCATTATCAATTAACCATGAGGATTTTCAGTGGAGAAAGGTATGTTTAACAAGTGAATAGCTGGCTAAAACATTGGTGTCTGAGAACCATGACACTGTTATTCATTAAAACTCTCTCTTGCATTAAATTACTTTTGTTGAACTTATCTCTTTACATCTTAGATTTTCCAGCAGAATATAAACTTATGGAAAACGAGAGTTATTTATATCCCTAGCATCTAGCATAGTGCTGTGCTTTGAGTAAGCTGCAAATCATCATATATCTAATTAAATTAGATGCAATGTGGTATAATGTATAGAATTCTTGCATTTGAGCCAAGAAGATCTGGGTTTAAATCCCACCTCATTCATTTACTAACTGTGTGAGTCTGGGTGTGTCATTAAACCTCTATGGGCCTCAGTTTATCCGCCTGTAAAAAGAGGGGCTTGGACTAGATTATCTTTAATGTTCTCCCTAGTTATAAATTGAAGGTCCTATTAGTGGAATGGAATGGAACTTTCATTTACATGTTATGAAATAAAATAGTGGAATTATGGTTTTTAGGCCAGGGATAATGTACACCTAACAGAAGAGGCAGAATGATATAATGTATGCTGGGCTTAGAGTTAGGTATTTGGGTTCCAACCACTAGTCTGACATTAATGAACTATGTGACAATATGCAAGACACACTTTCTCTGAGTCTTGGTTCTTCATCTTCCAAATAGCATATCAATTCTTGTAGTGCCCACACTGCAAGACTGTTGTATCAGACAATTTAAGACATTTAAAGCATTTTACCAATAATAGAGTTCTATATAAATTAACTGTTATTTGTTGTTACTATTATTATTAACAAAGGTCAGGGAATTTATATTCTGTTACTGTCTTTGGAATCTCACCAAGAGTAATTTAAATCAAAAATGGAGAGAGAAAGAGGAAATAATGTCCATATATATTTGCCATATGAGTAGCAATTAAATATAAGTAAGTAATAATTGTAGTAGTAGTAGTAGTAGGAGTAGTAGGAGTAGTAGGAGTAGTAGTAGTAGTAGTGGTGGTGGTGGTGGTGGTGGTAGTAATAGTAGTAGTAGTAGAACCTATTATATACTGTAGTAGTAGCAATAATAATAACATCTATAACAGCTATGTGCCAGGCCCTGTGCTGAATCCTTTATAATTATCTCATTTGGTCCTCACAACAACCCAGGGAGATAAGTGCTATTATTATCCCTATTTTACAGTGAGGAAACAGGCAAACAGAGGTTAATTGACTTTCTCAAGCTTGCATAGCTACTGAAATAATTCAGGTCTTCCTGAATCCAGACCTAGTGCTCTATCCATTGAAACACACACACACACACACACACACACACACACACACACACACACACACACTAAACAAGAAGGTCAGTAACAAAAACCAAGGGAGTTTCTAGATCCAAATATACATGGCACAGGCAATAAAGAAAACAAATTGGAGGTTATAGGAATTTAACAGACTTCATGAAATGTTACATGTGGTTAGAATGAGATTTTCACAGGTATACCTTATTTTAAAAAAGGATAAGAATTAATGCAAGCAATGATAAATTATATTAACCTATTTTTGAGAGGAAATTTAGGAACCCATATGATGACATATATTGGAAAAATATTTGGACTGGGGTCAAGTAAAGGAGACAGAAGCAACACTACTAGTGGAATATAGCACAGACTACTTGAACAGTAGAAAATAGATAGGAAGTTCAATAAATACATCATAAGTTTGCATGGAGATTAAATTTCATAGTGTTTATAATGGACCTTCTTCTCTCTACCAAAATCAGAAATAACATATTCTTGACTTACCTTAATATGTTCCTTCAAAAGGGACAGCAAAAGATAGAAGACTAGATTCTCAACCTCCTGCCACATTTTCTCAGACTTCACACTCCCCATTGAATTCTTATTTGCCAAATCAAAATGTACCTTCTCATTCATTATCCTTCATCTCTGTGCAGGTTTTGCCATAATTGACCATCTTCTATTGAATTTTCTATCCTCCTACTTTCATTTCAACTCCTTAGAATCCTTTGGTATGTTCCTATCATGTCCTCAACTGTGATTATAATCTTAAGAATCTGTCTTCTCCACTTCTCTCTATATACCCTCTCTTGATTATGTCATCAATTCTCTTGGGTTCAATTATTATCTCTGCACTGCTGACTCCCATGTTTATAATGTAGTACTAGTTTCTCCATTGACTATTGGACATTTCCAACCAGATGTCCTGTAAGACTCAAACTCAATATGTTAAGGGCAGAGTACAGTACCTTTCTTCCAAACCCACTATATTTCCTGTATTCTACCTTTGCAACTTATGCGTTATCTTTCATTCCTTACTCTTCCTCCCTAAAATTCAATTAGTTGCCAAGGTATATTGATTCTACCACCATGAACCTTTCATCATTACCTTTAACTCCAATTAAGTAGCCACTGCCTTATTTCAGACCTTCATCATCTCTATTCTGGACTATTGCAATGACTTTATAATTTTTGTCATTTAAATATCTCCTCACTTTAATCCACTCTCTACACAACTGTCAAAGTGATTTCTTTAAGCATTCCAGAGGGATTCTAACCATATCTCTCTTCTATTAAATAAACTTTGGTAATGCCTAATTACATCTAGAACTAAATACAAATTTCTCCATTTGGCATTTAAAGACCTTCAAAACCAAAGGTTGGCCCAGACAATCTTTCTAGGCTTACTACATATTAATTCTTTTCATAAGCTGGAATCCAAACAAACTGACTGTCTTACTTTTTCTCAAACACAACATTTTATTTCTCATCTTTCTGCCTTTGTCCAGATTGTCTCCCAGTTTTGGAATGTATTCCCCTCTCATCTGTTAGAATTCCTAATTCTTTTCAAAGCTTACTTTGAAATACCAATTATTTAATGAGGTCTTTATTGCTTCAGCTATTAGTGCCTCTCAATCAATATTATATAACAATAGCATATATTATATCAATAACGTATGCTATAATCATAATCATACACACACATATAAAAGTCTAAAATTCTAAAGGTAAAGTCAGTACAGGTAGCATTGAAAGCCATTAAGAATGAGAACAACAGACAAAAACAGAAAACTTTAAATGAGAAAGAAAAAGGAGAGGCCAATGCGGTTATCAAATAACCTCATTAATCAACTTAGATTGCTGAGACATATATAGAAGGTGGAAGCAAAAATTGATTATATGGACATAAAAAACAGGATCATGACCTTTTAAGAATAGTGCCAAGAGCTGGCTCAGTATTAGTAATGGTATAATATAATTGACCATGTCAATAACAAAACTAACAAAAATCATATGATTATATGAATAGATGCAGAGAAAGCTTTTGACAAACTATAACACCCATTCCTATTTAAAACACTAGAAAGAACAGGAATAAATGGAACCTTTCTTAAAATGACAAGTAGTATCTATCTAAAACAAAGAGCCAGCATTATCTGTAATGGAGATAAACTAGGTGCCTTCCCAATAAGATCAGGCATGAAGCAAGGATGTCCATTATCACCACTATTACTCCATATTGTACTGAGAAATGCCAGCTATAGCAATAATATTAGAAAATGAATAGAAGGAATAGTAATAGGCAATGATGGAACAAAACTATCACTCTTTGTATATGGCATGATCATATATTCGAAGAACCTGAAAGAATCAGCTAAAAAGCAACTTGTTGAAACAATGAACAACTTTAGTAAAGTTGTAGAATATTAAACAAATACACATAAAGTGAGAGTAAGTCTATGTTTTACCAACAAAACCACATAGGAATAGATAGAGAAATTTCATTTAAAATAGCTGCAAACAGTATAAAATCCTTGGAAATTTACCTGCCAGGACATACACAAGAACTATAGGATTTACAAATTATAATTACAAAAATGCTTTCACCAAAATAAAGAATAATTTAAAGAATTAGAGAAACACTAATTGCTCCTGTGTAAGGCAATCCAACATAATAAAAATGACAATACTATCCCAATTGCTTTGCTTATTCAGTGCTATAACAATCAGACTATCAAAGAATTATATCAAAGAAATAGAAAAATAATAACAAAATTCATCTGGATGTACAAAAGGAGGAATCAATGTTTTTAAATGTGAAGGAAGGGAACCTAGAAGCACCAGGTTTCAAACTAAACTACAAAGCATTAATCATCAAAACATTCTGGTACTAGATAAGTAACAGAGTGATTGATCAGTGGAATAGATTAAGCTGACAACATACAGAAGTAAATGACCACAGTAACCTAGTGTTTAATAAATTCAAAGACCCAAGCTGTTGAGGCAAGAATTCACTATTCAACAAAAACTGTTTGGGAAACTAGGTAGCCTGGCAGAAACTAGGAATACACCAATATACAACACCATATACCAATAAAGGTCAAAATGATTTAGACATAAAGGGTGACATAATAAGCAAATTAGGGGAGCATAGAAAAAATACCTTGCCAGATTTGTGTAGAAAGGAAAAGTTTATGACCATATAAGAGATAGAAAGGATCATGGGAAATAAAATGGATAACTGATTACATGAAATTAAAAATCAAAACTTTTACACAAAGAAAACCAATGCAACCAAAATCAGAAGGAAAGCAGGAAGTTGAAGAAAAAATTACAGTCGATTTCTCTGATAAAGATCTCATTCTCAAATGTATGGGGAACTGAGGAGAGAGAGAGAAAAAGAGAGAGAGAGAGAGAGGGAGAGAGAGAGAGAGAGAGAGAGAGAGAGAGAGAGAGAGAGAGAGAGAGAGAGCTTTGAGCCATTCTTTAAATTCCATAAATGGCCAAATGACATGAATAGGCAATTTTCAGAAGAAGAAATAAAGCTATCCATAGTCCTATAAAATGCTCAAAATCATTAATAATTAGAATAATGGAAATTAAGATAACTTTAAGTTACTGCCTCGCACCTATCAGGTTGGTTAACATGTTAGAAAATAAAATGAGAAATGCTGGTGGGGATGTGGAAGATTGAGTAGAATGTTGGAGTCCTGAACTAGTTGAACCATTCTGGAGGACACCTTGGATCTATGCCCAAAAAGCTATAAGACTGTGCATATTCTTTGACTCAACAATATCACTACTAGGTATGGATATCAAAGAGATCAAAGAAAAGGGAAAAGGACATATTTGTAAAAAAAAAAATAGCAGCTCTTTTTGTAGTGGCAAAGACTTAGAAATTGAGGGAATTACCATCAATTGGGGACTGACTGAACAAGTTGTGGTATATGATTGTGGTGAAATACTATTATGTGTTGAACAAAATTATTAAAAAGATAGTTTCAGAAAAAAGCATAGAAAAACATATACTGATGCGAAGCTAAATGAGCAGAATCAGAAGAACATTGTAGAGGCATCTGGTTGCTCAGTGGATAGAGCACTGAAACTGAAGTCAAGAACACTTGAGTTAAAATCCAGCCTCAGACACTTCCTAGCTATGTGACCCTGGGCAAGTCACTTAACATCTGATCAGCTGACAGAAACAGTCCACTATACGCTCTGGATAAAGAAATGGCAAACCGCTTCAATATCTTTGCCAAGAAAACTGAATGGACAGTTATGGTTCATGGGGTCACAAAAATTTGGACACAAATGAACAACAATAGTTTAATAAAAGTCAATTGTAAAAGACTTAGGTACTCTAATCAATATAATGATTAAGGAAAATTCCAAAGTTTTTATAATGAAAAATGCTATCTACCTTCAGAGAAAGTAGTGATAAACTCTGAGTGCAGTTTGAAGCATATTTTTCTTTCTTCATTTTTCTTCCTATGTTGCAACATGGTTAATAGCTAGGTGGAACAGTGGATTGAGCGCCATGCTTGGAGTCAGGAAGACTCACCTTAGTAAGTTCAAATCTGGCCTCAGACAATTCCTAGCTTTGTGACCCTAGGCTAGTAACTTAACCCTATTTGCCTCAGTTTCCTCAACTGCAAAATGAGCTAAAGACACAAATGGCAAATCACTCCAGTACCTGTGCCCATATGGGGTCATAAGCCCCAGATGGGGTCACATAGTCATTTATGACTGAAACTGCTGAAAAAAAAACAATTATGGATTTTTTGGTGTCTTCACATATATGAAGTGTACTCTATTCCTTGTGTTCTCAATTGCTATGGGAGCAGCTAGAGAAAATAAGAGATTTTGGTACTAAAAATTTAAAAAAATGGAGAAAAAAAGAATCATTACCTCAGGGCTCAAGTTCAGAATGACTTAAGACTCATGATGAATGCTAAAAATGGCAAAATAAGGCAGTGGTGGCTCTTTAGTCATGTTAGATATAAGAAAAAAGATTTTAAAAGAGATAGAACCTCTTCTCAGGGAAGATGGGATGATGATAAGCAATGACAGTGAGAAGGCAGTCACTTCATACTTCCACTTTTTTTCTTTTCCAAGGAGAATTATCTTTGAATGGGGATAGGAGGAAAGGAATAGAATAAAGATTTTTAACATACAATTGAAATTCAAAGTAAGTGAAGAGCTAGACATATAAGACCCAGATGCCATTGACAAGTCCAAATCAACAGCCTTGGAAAATTCTACCCTAGATTACTGAAAGAACAGCCACACATAATCACTGATCCATTGTCAGTACCTTTTAAAAAAGATCTTTAAAAGATAATCCATGATGCTTGAAAATGGAAATTGTTCTGGTTTTAAAAGAAAAAAAGATGAAGAAAAATATAATCCCTTGGAATGGGAGAATGTTCTTATTTTCAGTGAAAAAGGAAGAGAACTAAACATTGGTAAGTTTTATTTCAATTCTTAATAAAAAAGTATGTATTGTATATTGGAGAGATGGTTTATGAACATTTAGAAAAGGAAGTAGAAATAAATAAGAACCAGGACAGATTCATCAACTAGATTTCATGCCAGGCTGATATTTTCAGTTTTAACAGATTAACTGGATTGCTAAATAAAATGCTATGGATATAGCCTAATTAGATTTCAGTAGAGTATTAAATAAAGTTGCTAATGCTATTCTTGTGGACAAGTAGGAGAGGATTTTGTTGCTGTTGTTGTTGTTGTGTTGTTGTTGTTGTGCTGGATCTGTGATTTTATCTATGTAGGGAACTCCATGGGAAGATACTCCTTAAACCAACCCAGGAAAAACAAATACTTCATAACTTACACCCTTGGGGAAATTCCTGAAACACTGAGATGCTACATCACTTGCAAAGTCACAGAGCCGGTATGTGCCATGGTTGGGGGCGGGGGAGTTTCATTCATTTTTTTTAAATTTTGTTTTGTTTAGTTTTATAATCTGTGGCCAGTCACAAATGGCGATATCATGTTGCATTTCTCTGGTATAGCTCATTGTGCAATTAGTTCTATTTCAAGTAGAGATACTGGTAACCTGAAGGAAAATCACTAATATTTTACTCCCCCAGTTGCCACCCTCAGTATCAATCCTTGGTCCTGTGCTATTCAATTTTCAATGCCTTGGCTGAAGACATAGAAAGCAATCTTGCCAAATTTGGAGAATACCTAAATCTAGGGGGGTCAATAGATCTAAGGAAATTAGTCACATATTGGATGACAGAACAATGATACAATGATCTCAACAATGTAATTTATGACTGAATTCTAATAAAATGAACTTTAATAGGGATAAATGACAAGTTCTACATTTGTTTTCAAAATCTTTACAAATAAAGGTTGTAAAATGCATAGCTAGATGACTCATATGACAATGATGTCAGGGTTTTATAGAGCTAGAAGGAAAATGACTCAAAATTGAAACCTGATGGACAAAAAAATCCAATACTATAATTTTGCATTACAAAAAAAATATGCTATACAACACTAAAGGGATGGTGCTCCCAATGTACTCTGCTTTGGGCACTTCTGTTCAGTTTTGGGTGCCATATTTTAAGAAGGGCTTTGTCAGGACATGATACAACTATGGTATCCAACCAAACTAGTGAAAGTTCTATAGACTGAAATATGAAGAAAATTGGAAGGAAATGAGGATATTTTAGAAAAAAAGAAAACAATACAGACAATATAGTCATCTTCAAGTATTTAAAGAAAGACTACACCATGGTGCCAGAGGACAGACCTAGAGCAATGGGAGGAAATAGCTGAATGGTGAAGTTTAGCTTTTTGTAAAGAAGAGAGCAAGAGACAGATTGACTTAGTGGATACAGAGATGGTCTCAAAACAAGAAAGATATGTGTCTTCTGGTATTTACTGACTAGGTAATCCTGAGCAAATCACTTAACCACTGAGCATCGTTGGCAACTTTCTAAGATTATAAACTAAAGAGGAGGTGCCAACCTGCATTAGTCAATGGGGTTTCTCCCTATGCAAATGAAATCACACACCTACTGCCTATCCTTATTCTTGTAAGGAAAAGCTTCCTAACAATAGTTTAGTGAAGTCTAACTGCTCATGACCACATTCGGGGTTTTCTTGGCAAAGATGCTGGAGTGGTTTTCCATTCCTTCTCCAACTCATTTTACAGAGGGAGAAACTGAAGCAAACAAGTGACTTCGCCAGGGTCACTTGGCTAAGTAAGTGTTTGAGGCTAGATTTGATCTCAGGAACATAAGTCTTCCTGACCCTAGGTCCAGAAATCTATCCACTGTGACATTTTTTCCAATAATGGAATGTACTACTTTGAGAAGGATAAGAGCGCCTCCTTATTGAATGTTTTCAAGTATATTTTAGTTATGTTATATTGAGGATTATAGTTTGAGTATGAAGCAACTAGATGGCAGGTCAGATCCCTTCTGATTCTCAGATTCTGTATTAGATAGTTAGTGCATCCTTGGATAGGGCCTAATCAGAAAGACTCACGTTCTTTTTCCTGCACTGGGGATGACCCATACTGAACTCTTTTGGAGTATACCCCCAAGTGACCAATCCTATACATCATGATATCCATTCTGTTTCAGCCCTGGCAAACCCATGCCAATAAATTTCATAAATCCTCAATGCTACAATCTTGAGTTACCACAGTAACACGGACCTTTCTTCTTCCATAAGGGAAAGTGGTGACATGGGTGACAGTCTGATTTTTTTTCTTTCTGTTGGTGCACCAGGTTTAAGCTTTAAAGATTTCAAATTTCATCCCATTAATATCACACTTCTTCTGTTAAATGTTGACTTATGACCCAGTATTTGACTTGTCTGACTTGAAGGCATTTCAAGTCCACATTGTAATCCAACATGACAATCAGACAGAGCTATTTGTACAATTCTAAAAGGGCATGTCATCCTGAAATAAAATTTAAACCTGGGTACACTTCTACTATTTGTGTGATGTTCAGAGAGAAAAGGAACCAGGACTACTTAGACCAAGTAAAGATTTACCTGAATCTTTAGTACACACTACACCCTTGTTCTTACGAAATCAAATATTCTACTCTTGAATATGCCATTTATTATGTTTTAGTGCTGGACACTCATGGCTTCTAGATGGACTTGGTAAAAGATGTGAAAAGAAGTTTTACAAAAGAAGCTCCATGATGTTAAATGTCAGTCTAAGTTGAAGGGAGTAGTCAATATGTTAAAAGGACCACTGGATAATTCCTCATCATGAATCCACTGAGCTGACACTTAGAAAGGTAGGTAGCTGAGGAGGGGGAGGGGAGAAGTTCAAGTTCGTGACCTGTTGTGTGAGCAAGGATAACTTAACAAATCTCTGATTATTTTTTCTATGTTCTAAATGTAGAGGAAATATCATGCTAGTGAAGGAGTTTTTATTGAGAGATGGAGCTGAGATGGTGGGAGAAAGTCAGTGATGTGCCTGAATTCTCCCTAAAACCCCTCTGAAAACCTTTAAATAATGCCATAAAATAATTCTTAGAGTGGAATAACCCACAAAAGGATGGACTGAAATAATTTTCCAGCCAAAATCAACTTAGAAGTTTAGCAGAAAAAGTGGAGCACAGTCCAGCACAGATTCTGCGAACCAGGGGCATGCCTAGAGAGTCACTGAACCATCAGTGGCAGTGGCTGCTTCCAGAACTCTCAGCCCACCGACAGTAAGAGAGTCAAACAACTGCTCAGAAGGGGATCACAGAGTCATGTTTTCCAGTGTTAAGGCAGGACATTGTTGCTTTGCCCATACTTGGATCCAGGTCTTGGGTGGCAGTCTCAGGGCAAGGAGGAACACTAGCACACCAGAGCTTGTGGTCTGAGTGGAGTAGGTCCCCTCATCACAGTTCCAGGGCAGAAAAGATTGGTTGTGGTAACTCACAGACCAGAGCACAGAACAGGAGATTAATAAACACACCTCTCCTTAGATCATGATACCTTGGAAGAACTGGAAACTTTCAGGTCTCTACAAGTATCTCTGAAAACAGCTGCCCAAACACCATGAAGCTTGGGACAGTCCACCCATCACCCTGGGAGCAGAGCCTCATATTAACAAAAAATTAAAAGTCAAGAAATAGGATGGAAATAATGAGCAAAGAACAGAAAAATTCTGATCACAGGAAGGTACTATGGTGATAAGGAAGATCAAAACATGCACAAACAGGTGACAAAGTGAAACATACCCAAAGCCTCCAAGAAAAATAGGAACAGGTCTCAAGCCATGAAGAGCTTGAAAAGGATTTTGAAATTAAAGTAAGAAAGGTAGAGGAATAATTGGGAAGACAAATAAGAACAATGCAAGAAAATCATGAAAAAGAAGTCAATAGTTAAGGATACACAAAAAATACTGAAGAAAATAACACCTCAAAAAACAGACTAAGCCAAATGGTACAAGAGGTACAAAAAGCCAATGAAGAGAATAATGCCTTGAAAAGCAGAATTGCTCAAATCAAAAAGAAGGCCCGAAAGCTCACTGAAGAAAATAGTTCCTTAAAATTAGAATTGAGCACATGGAAACTAGTGGCTTTTTGAGAAATCAAGAAACAATAAAACAAAAAGAATGAAAAAAATAGATGACAACATGAAACATCTCAGTGGAAAAACAACTGACCTGGAAAAAAAGATCCAGTAGAGATAATTTTTAAAATATACATAGTATACTACCTGAAAGCTATAATTTAAAAGAATATCCTAGACATCATCTTTCAAGAAATTATCAAAGAAAATTGCACTAATGTTCTTGAACCAGAGGGCAAAACAGAAACTGAAAGAATTCTCCCATCATTTCCTTAAAGAGATCCTAAAATGAAAACTCCCAGGAATATTATAGCCAAATTCTAGTGCTCCTAGGTCAAAGAGAAAATATTTCAAGCAGCCAAAAAGAAAGAATTCAAGTGTTATGGAGTCACAGTCAGGATAACACAAGATTTAGTAGTTTCTACATTAAAGGATCAGAGGGCTTGGAATATTATATTCTGTAAGGTAAAGGAGCTTGGATTATAACCAAGAATCAACTACCCAGCAAAATTGGGCATAATCCTTCATGGGGAAAAACAGACATTCAATAAAATAGATTACTTTCAAACATTCTTGATGAAAAAATATATACATGAATTTTAATAATGACTTTCAAATATAAGACTCAAGAATCATAAAAAGGCAAATGGGAAAGGAAAATAACAAGGGAAGGTTAAATTGTTGATGTTTCTATATGGAAAGATGATACTTGAAACTCATAAGAACTTTTTCATTATTAGTGTAGATAGAAGGAGTATATATAGAGTGCACAGGTGTGAGTTGAATATGAAGGGGTGATACTTAAAAAAAAAATAAAATTAAGGGATGGGAGAGGAATGCACTGGGAGAAACTGAGAGGTAAAATGGGGTAAATTATCTCACATAAAAGAGACAAGAAAGTCATATAGGGGAGGGGGAGAGGGAGGGAAGTGAACCTTACTCTTATCAGAATTGGCTTAAGGAGGTAAAAACATACACACTTAATTGGAAGAGGAGGGGGTAAGAGAAGTAGGTGCGATAGATTTTGAGGAGAGACAGGGTGAAAGGAAAGAGAAAATAGAATAAATAGGGAGGTAGGATGGAGAGAAATATAGTTAGAAATAGTAACTGTGGAAAACAATGAAGCAAGTTTCTCTGCTAAATGCCTCATTTTTTAAACATATAGAATATTGAGTCAGATTTATATAAAAATGAGCCGTTCCCAAGTTAAATGATCAAAAAAATATGGTAAGTTTTCTGATGAAGTAATCAAAGCTATCTATAGCCATATGAAAATATGTTCTAACTCACTACTGATTGCAGAAATGGAAATTAAAATAATTTTAAGTGCTCCCTCCTGCCTATTAGATGGGCTAATAGGTCAAAAATGAAAAAAAAAGTGACAAATGATGGCGGGGATGTGGGAAAAATGAGACATCAATGTACTGTTGGTGGAGCTGTGAACTGCTTCAACCATCCTGTAGAGCAACTTGGAACTATGTCCAAAGGGCTATAAAAACCATGCACATGCTTTGACCTAGGAATACCACTACTAAGTCTGTGTCTCAAGAGTGGTTAAAAAAAGAAGAAGAAAAAATATTTTACAAAAATACTTATGGCAGCTATTTTCTGGTGGCAAAGAATTGGAAACAGAGAGTATGCCAACCAATTTGGGAATGGCTGAACGAAGTGTGCTTTGTGATTGTGGCAGAATACTATTGTGCTATAAGGAATGATAGAAAACCCTGGAAAGACTTACATGAACTGATGCAAAACAAAATGTACTGTGTGCAAAGTAACAGCAATATTATAAGATGATTAGCTGCGAAAGACTTAGCCATTCTCAGCAATACAACAATCCAAGACAGTTCTGAAGGATTTATGATGAAAAATTCCATCCATCCCCAGGGAAAGAGCTTATGGTGTCTGAATATAGATTGAAGCATTTTTTAAACTTTCTTTATTTTTCTTGAGTTTTTTGTCTCTTTTCCTTCACAACATGAATAATATGGAAATGTTTTGCGTGACTACACATACATAACCTGTATCAAACTGCTTGCCTTTTCAATGGGTGTGTGTGGAGGGAGGAAGGGAGACAATTTGGAGCTCAGTGTTAAAATTGCTTTTACGTGTAATTGGAGAAAATAAATACTAAATTAAAAATAAATTTTACACTAGCTTTATGTAGGTGGACATACTAAGAAATAGTTTAGAAATGTGATTATTCCAGAAATACATTTGGTAATCATAAGCCAAGAAGGACCCTGGAAATAATCCTGTGTATAGGTAAGATGATTGTCATTTTAAATGGTTTCTGATACATCTGAATATCCAAGTCCTCAGAATGTTTCTCATTAGGGAACACAACTTCTGTCACAATAGTTGAAAATGTCTAGAGCAGACCTGTACAACTTGGCAGTAGATATGGGACCAAAATGAAAATAGGCTAAACATCTTCAGGCTGCAGAAAGGGTTTTAGAATCTCACTTTCCCAGTAAACATAACTAGAGACATAATGACAGTGGTTGGTTGCCCTGGGTCATGTGACAAACAAGGGAGGGTGTTCAGTGCTGGGCTGCTGGGCCTGGTCTAGATGCCAGTGTCATGTCAACAAGTCAGCAATCATTTATTAAGTGCTTATTCTGTACCAGGCATTCTGCTAAGCATTGAGGATATGAAGAAAGGTAAAAACACACTCTCCATCCTCAGTGATCTACTCTAAGGGTCCTCATATTGTAGGTGAGAGGACTCAGAGTTTACATTGGGCTGTAGAGACCTTTGGCCCAATAGTCAAGAAATTAGTTATTTAACATCAGATTTTTTTTCATTTATGAAAGCAGTTAATTTCTCTTTCCTCTAACCTGACCTTGCAGGCAGCCCTAGTGCTAGATATTCAACATTCATCTTCTGGATGTCAGAGAGATGCAGTTAAGGCTTTGCTATGAGATCTATTACAGACAAGCATTCTGCCAGGAGTAGTAAAAAGCTATCTGTTGTGAGAACAAGGAACAGCAGTCAACAACCTGGTTTTGTTCTATCAAATTTAACAACCACTGTTAGGAGAAAAAGAATAGGCAGAAAGCTGGCTTAGAGGAAAATGATTCCTTTTGACAGGCAAGAACTAGTGACCATGTCTGCTGCAATCTGCTCATCATTCATGAACACACACACATACACACACACACACACACACACACACACACACACACACACACTCCTTCCTACAGGACACCCTTACTGTCATTTACATGTGCATGAACACATGCACATACACACACCCCCATGCACATACAATCACGCACACATATCCCTCCATGCACACATATGCAATGCTGACAAAGTTTCCAAAAAATAATTAAAGGGCTTCTTTCTGGATATTTAGAAAAGAGCACTAAGAATGATCACTAAGTCATCACTAAGCTCAGTAAAAGATTCTTACACACTGAACTCTTCTTAAATAGAGTTTCTAGGCCAGATGAATGTTATAGGCAGAATCTACTTAGATTTTTGCAAAGCATTTAATAGCCTCATATTTCACTTGTGGAAAAGATGGAGAGACATAGACTGCCTTAGATGAGAATTTAGTTAGGTAGATGAAGAACGGATTGAAGGACTGGCCCCAAAGGACCAATTTCAGTCAAAGACAGGCTTGTAGTAGAACTAGAGATCTTCCTTTGACTTTGTTATATTCTAGTTTTTTAAAATCAATGGTTTAAATGAAAGCATTGTTAGAATAGAGGACACTTACCGAAGAGGAAGGGAGAAAACAATGGTCAACACAATTAGCATCCAAAATTATCTCAACAATAGAAAATATTGCACTGGACTAGTTCATGACAATGATGACGATGATGATGACGGTGATGATGATGATGATGATGATGATGATGATGATGATGATAATGATGATAACTAGAATTTATCCAGAGTTCTAAGGTTTTCTTCTCACGGACTGAGATATTGAGATCCTTCTAGCTCTGCCTAGGAGCACTGCTTGTGGGGCCACTCCAATCTTAAAGTCAGCAATGTGCCTTCATTCCTTTCCTTTGGCATTTGCAGTCTTAATGTGGATTACACAATCTTGACAAGGCAAGTGTGTACTACATTTTTTTCAGCCTTTGTGATCCCATTTGGGGTTATCTTGGTGGAAATGGGGAGTGCTTTGCCTGTCTTTCTGCAGCTCACCTTAGAGATGAGGAAACTGAGGCAAATGGGGTTAAGTGATTAGCCCAGTGCCACACAGCTAGTAAGTATCTGAGGCAAAATTCGATCTCAGGTCTTTCTGCCTCCAGGCCTGGCACTCTACCCCACTGCGCCAACTCTGGGTAAAATTCAGCAAGATGAAGTAGGGAATGTATCCTTTTTTATTTAATAAAATACATTTGCATGTTTTACCATCTTTTAGAGTTGTTTTATCCTACTCTCTGAGGTACAACTTGCAGTCAGAAAAACCTGGTTTGAACTCTCTCTCTCATCCTTATTGGCTGTGTTTAATGAGTCTGTAGGACATATTGGAAAGGGAAGTGGGGAGGGAGTAAGCATTTATGCAGCACCTACTATGCGTCAGGAACTGTGCTAATCACTTTACAAGTATTTTTTCATTTGATTCTTACAACAACCCAGCGACGTCTATACTGTCATTATTGCCATTTTACTGTTGTTCTCTCCTGTGTGACTCACCCAGAGATCACACCTAGAAAGTGTCTGAGGCTAGACACGAACTCGGGTTTTCTTGACTCCAGGCCCAGCACTTTATCCACTGTATCAGCTGGCTGCCTGTAGGTGAGTTGAAAGGAGGCTGGATTTGGAGTTACAGGTCATAGGATCATGGAGGTGGAACTAGGAGCCTCAGATGTCTTCTAGTTCAATCCCATCATTGACATGAGGAATCTGAGGGACAGGGAAATAAAGTGATTTGCCCAAGGTCACACAGGTGATTAGTGTCAGAGCTGAGAATTGAACCCAGAACCTCTGACTCACAGGGCCAGCACTCTTTTATATACTACCTGTGCTCTCTTAGGCAAGTCATTTTACCTCTTCAGTATTGTTTCCTCAGTGGTGAATAAAAGGGTTTGGCAAGATGAAACAGAAGATCCCTTCTATTTTTAAACCTGGAATTTTGTGGTCTTAAACATGGATTTATATGTTCAACACCATCCCAATTAAATTGCATTTGTTTTTATTGAATTAGAAAAATAATGATAACAAAATGCATTTGGAAAAACAGAAAATCAAGAATACCAAAGGAAATAATAAAAATGTGAAGAAAGGAGGTTTGGTAGAACTAGATCTTAAACTGTATTATAAGATGGTAATTATCAAAGCTATCTGGCAATGGCTAAGAAATAGAAAGATAGATCAATGGAATAGAGTAGACACATAATTTATAGCAGCAAATAAACACGATAACCTTGTATTTGACAAGTGCAAAGGAAAGATTTGGGGACAAAAATTCATTATTTGGTATAAAATTATTTGGAAAAATGAAAAGCAATATGGCAGAAACTAGGCATACACCAAAATCTTGTAACATTTACCAAGATAAAGTTAAAATGGATTCATGATCTATATGTAGAGAGATTTTCAAGAAAATTAGAACATGGGACATATTAGTTATCAGAATTATGTATAGGCAGACAATTTATGAGTAATCAAGAGATAGAGAGCAAAGTTAAGTGTAAAAATGGATAATTTTTATTACATTAAATTTTAAAAGGTTTTGTACAAATATAGCCGTGAATCAGAAGGAAAGTAGAAAATTTGGGGGATGGATTTTTACAGACAGTTTATCGGTTGAAGGTCTCATATCTAAAATAAAGAAATTTGTCAAATCCATAAGAATAAGAGTTATTCCCCAATTGATAAATGGTCAAAGGGTGTGAACAGGCAGATTTCTTGTGAAGAAATCACAACAATCTATAGTCAAATTTAAAAAAAAATGTTCTAAATCATTATTGATTAAAGAAATCCAAATTAAAACAACTTTGAGATATCGTTTTATACCTACCAGATTAGGTAAATGATAGAATAGGAAAGTGACAAATGTTGGAGGGAATGTGAAAAAATTGGCACACTAATTCCTTGTTGATGAAACTGTGAAATGATCCAACCATTTTGTAGAGCAATCTGGAATTATACCAAAAGAGTTATTGAACTACCTACACCCTTTAACCCAGTAATAACCCTACTTGGTCCATTTACAAAGATGTTTAGGGAAAAAAGAAAAGAACATATATTCTAAAATGTTCATAGCAACTGTCCTTGTGGTAGAAAAGAACTGAAAATGGCCAGGATGCCTGTCAGTTGGGGCATAGCTGAACAAGTTGTGGTATACAATTGTGGTGGAATACTACTGTGCTATAAGAAATGATGAGCTCAATGATTTTAGAAAAACATGGAAAGACTTTCATGAAACCATGAATATCGAAATGAGCAGAACCAAGAGAACATTGTACACTGTAACAGTAATATTGTTTCAAGAAGAACTTGGAGTGAATAAGTTATTTTGACTATTATAAATACTAAAATTAACTATGAGAGACATACGAGGAAAGATGCTGTCTCTATCCAGAGATGTAACTGATAAATAAAAGTATGCATAGAAAAATTTTACATACACGTACACACACATACACACACACACACACACACTCACACACTCACTCCCTTATTTGTGTCTAGTGGTAGCCATCTCCAGGGCAGGAGGGGAGGTAGGAAAAATAAATTTACATGATGATTTTGTTGCATATTTGAATAGAATATCAAGTTGTGCATAGTACAGGGTGTTCCTAAAGTCTGGACACATAGGCAATTGAGGGCAGTGTGGAGTTATTGCACCAAGTACATGTGAATCTTGCAAAACGCATCAACCTTTGCATCACAAGTGATGGAAATCGTATTGAAGATGTTATTTGTTAACATTCCAATTAAATAAAATCTCGTTGAAAATTTCCTTCATTTCATTTCTTGAAAATATACACTTTTGCCTATGTGTCCAGACTTTAGGTACACCCTGTAAATTTAGTTTTATGCATAATCACCTTTTAAAAAAAATTACCACGTTATTGAAATGCTTGTTTTATTCCACAAATTAAAAACAAAATTAAAAATGATGAAATATGCTGATATTTTACAGCACCATACATATATTTTATGCATTTCTAAATTTCTAGGAAAGTAGAAATAGGAAGTATAAGTATATATAGTAAGTAAAAAAAATAGGAAGCAGGGCATTACTTTATGAAGGGCTTAGAATTCCAAATAGAGGATTTTGTTTTGATCCTCGAAGTGATAGGGATTAGGGGAGGGTAACATAGAATCTACACTTCGGCGGCTGAAATTTTATACACACACATGTATATACATACATTTATACATACATGTGTGTATACATATACACACACACATATATGCATATCTCTGTATGTGATATATGTCAGTCTCAACTTCTTCATAAAATGAAAATATTAATCTTATAGGCTTGTTATGAGGATCAGAAGATAATATACATTATAGAACTTTTTAAAAATACTCATATGCAATTTAAATAGAGGTGATTATTAGTTATAGTATCTATATCTATATCAATATCAATATCTATCTATCTGTATATATATATATATATATATATATATATACATCCAATGCAGATTATCACTTGCTCTTAAACTATTGGCTTTAATTGTCGCTAAAATGTGGCGTAACTTTTTAAGTCTCCCACAGAACTAGCATTAAGGAGTTATTTTTTTAAATTTGTTTGTTTTATTTAGTTGGCTGGCTTGATTTTTAAAATACTCAATAGAGGGCAACTATATTTTTATCAGGAGAGTAAAATGCTCCTATTTGTATATTAGGATGACTACTCTAACAGCTGTGGGAAGGATAGATTGGACAGGGAAGCTTCTAGAAGGAGAATGATGTCTCATATTCCAAGACACAGAGAATAAGGGGTTAAGGACCTGAACAAGGGCAGGAGTCATGTGGAGAAAAAGGAAGGCATAGATGTTTGAAAGACTATGAAGGCAAAATTGATAAATGATTGGAAATCAAAGATGACTCCAGGAATTTGTACCTGAGTAACTGGGAGGCTGTTGGATGCCTCAACTGAAGTAGAGAAGCCAGAAGAAGGAGCAGATATTAGAAGCTGCAATGCCAGCCTCTTTGACATTTCTGGAAAGGCAAGGGCATCCTCAAGATACTGACCCTGTGGGAATCAGAGCCCCAGATGGCAAAATAGCCCTGTTAATATCAGCACCTGACAAGTCTTAGAAGCAGCTGCTGGTGTGTCTTAAGTAGAATTTGGACAGGCATTGAACTCTGTCAACCTCTAACTGTCAGCCATGTTAATTGAACTGCAAAGGGACACTGATTTAGGGCCACAAAGAAAAGATGGTAGGGGCTTCCAACAGAGCCCCCAATCAGCATTTAAAGAAACCTTGCTCGGCTTTATTACAGTACAAAAGCCAGGCACCATAAACAAAACCAAGAGTGAGCTGAGATGTTATAGAACTCATGCTTCATAGCTTTGTGCTGGTAATAAAATGAAATTCCATTTCTGCCCAATGCCCCAGAAATTCTCTGTCTTTGACTCAGCTCAAAGCAACAGCTTTCTGAGATTTCAAGAACTCTACTACTCTCTTTTCCTTTCTACTACTTTTTAAAGGGATAGAAGTCCTATGCTAGAAGTCGAAATGGAATGGGGGCTCAACTTGGTCTGCATGACCCCAGAGAACACAACTTGGAGTTATGGGTGTATGTTTTAAGGCAGGAAGATTTAGTCTCCCAATAAGAGTAGGAGGTGAAAACAAATCAAATTAAAACTATCCAAAATGAAGGAAGGAAACAAGCATTTATCAAGAAACTACAATATGGCACAAAGTAAGTGTTTTATGAATATTGTCTCAGCTGATCCTCACAACAACCCTGAGACATGGGTGCTATTATTATCCCCTTTTTACTGATCCAAACAGAGGTTAATTGACTTTCCCAGGGCTATAGTGCCCAGTAAGCGCCTGAGGGCAGATTTAAATTTTGGTTTTCCTGATCCACTGTGCCACCTAGCAAGCATCAAAATTGTAATGAACTGCCTCAGAAAGTACAGGGTTCTCTATAAAGGGTTCTCTTAATCAGAGGCAGAGGTCTCCAAGTACAGTATGGATAACACATTCTTATTTCTGTACTAGAACTGATTCCTATTCATTTATGGGTTGGACTAGATGGTCCTTGGGGTCATTTCCAGATCTAAGTTTCTGTTATTCTATGAACTTGGAAAGGGGGAAAAATAGAAGAAGTATGTAGGATAAAGAATAATAAATCATCCCCCAAATTCACATCTTTGCCCCCCAAAAAGCATTTGACAAGATCTGTTGCTAATAAAAGAGGATGTTCAAATTTCTCTTCCCCATCTTCATCAACACTTTCAGTGACAGATCATAAAACTAGAAATAGAAGGGATCTCATCTAGTCTAGTCCTCTGAATTTACAAATGGGAAAACTGAGGCCCATTGATTGAAATAAGTTGGCCAATCTAATATATGTATGCCAGGACGGATTTGTACCTAGGTCTTCTGAGTCCAGAACTCATGGGCTTTCCATGTACTCACATGATGACTGATAATCAGGAATCATAAAACAGATTTACAAAGGGCAGATGGGGGAAAAGCCAGGGTTTCTAGACTCTACAGACCACATTTTTTGAAGTGGTATCATTTTTAGTGTTCTAAGAACAGGTAAACAGGACCATAATATCTTGGGAGATCAGCTATTCTACATCCCCATTTCAGTGATGAGGAAATTGAATCTCAGCTAGATGAAAAAGCAGAGTCATGTTTTGACCTCTAGTTCTTTGCTTCTAATCTAGTACCCCTTCTTTACCATGCTGGAAGACTACTCAATAGCAAGATGAAATTTGTCCATGTAAAAATCTTCAATGTGTATCTCAGTTGTTACAAAGGCTAGAACTGGGAAGCCTAGGCTAGAACAAACTGTCCAAATTTGAGAGAGAAAAGACAGTGGCTGAAGCTGGTAAAGCTCTGCATGCACACCACCAAAACATCAAGTCAAGTCAAATAAGCATTTATTAAGCACCTAGGGCATTTCAGATACTGTGCTAAATGTTAGAGATATAAAGAAAGACAAAAACAATCTCTGCTTTCAAAGAGCTTACGGTCTAGGGAAAAGTTAAAAAATAGTTATCAATCAACTATTGAAAAATGTCCATATGCACAGTACCTTGCTTTGCCTGCCAGCAATCATCTGGCTCTCAGCATGACTATGACAAACAAATATTTTAATTCATACTCCCACACACACCCACAAAATTGCATGCTATTGGTAAACACACACACAGACACACACAGACACAGACACACAGACACACAGACACACAGACACACACACACACACACACACACACACACACACACACACCCAAATGAAAACAAGGATTGAGTCTATATGCTGGGCAATGATAATTGGGGGGAAGGAGAACTGGAGAAAATGACCAAGGAGTGAATTCAATTGTTCAATGACCCAAAATTCAAAATATGATCAGGATACTCAGTAGACAATGAAGGACCAATCAATTTAAGTCAGAAACAACATTTTAAGTGCCTATTGTGTTCAAGGGACTTCACTAAACTTTGAGGATTCCCAGCTGAAAAAGAGACAGTTGCTATTAACAGGAAGCTTATAGTCTACTGAAGGGATACAGCTGGTAGAGAAGAAAGTGTAAGTTGTTCAGGTTGAGGCTGCACTAAAACTTTTGGGATATGCTTTATTATACAAATTGTTTGGGGCAGGTAGCGACAGAAAGACTAGAACAAAGCATTCTAGGCAAAAAAAAATGAAGAAGTTGAGAACACTTTTAATGAAGAAGATCAGGGAGGATTTAAGGTGGGATGGTGAATCAGCAGGATTTGAATTAAGAAAATTGGTATCTTTCTGCAAACAGTGTGAATTTGTTAACTAAACCAAGGCTAGTGGTGCCAAAAAGAAAAGTTGTACCCCTGACTTCCCAAAGGCTTTTATACTGCCCCTCATAAAAAACATTAAAATAACTCAGTAACCACAGGGTCAGAGGCTACCTGGTACATGGATAGAGCTCTGATTAAGAGATAGGAAGCCAAGAGATAAATGAATGACCCCTTCTTAGCACTGAGAGAAGGTTAATAGCCAGGTGCTCCTGAGATCAGAATTAGTAGGTGCATTCCCCGGGTGACTAGAATTGGCCTCACTCTTAGTACAAAATTAATTTAGCTCTGTGGCTCAGTTCAGAAAGAATGGGACAGATCTGCAAAGTTCCTAGCATAACGAGGTAATTAGGAAGCACACTCAAATGGGGAATCCGATGCCATCAAGGTAACAGGCATGGGACGGAACAATTTTCATTCTTTCTATGTAATGGTGGATTGTAAATGAAGGATGTCTCTCCTAAAAAGGACTGTGTCGTCACCGTAGGTACCTCAGTGAAGAACTCTGCTCAATATGCAGCAGGTATGAGGACCTGAATAAGACATTGGGAGGCCACAGCAAAAGGATTGGAAAGTGATTGTCTAATGGAAACATTTCTAGCCTCTCTCTGTCCTTATCATTGTGTCTCAGGAAGGAAGCAGCTGATTGTCATGAACAATCCTCTACACAGGTAGAAGTTGCAGAAAAGATGATATCAGAAGTACACCAAAGGTGATGATCCCTTCCTCCAACAAAGCCCCTACTCTTCCCACCACCTCCCAGTCCTGAAAGACCTTAAAAATGGCATTATTATGATCAAGACAATGATCTTTGTTAAAAATGGTGGCCAAGTGATTTTGTGGTCAGAGCATTAAACTAAGAGTTATTAAGACTTGGATTTGAATGATGCTTCAGTCATTTAGGAGATGTATGATCTTGGGTAAATCCCTTAACATTTTGCTATGTTTTCCTCATCTCTGAAATGAAGATAACAAAAGCACTTGCCTAACGAGGTAATTCTGGGGATCAAATGAAATTATATATAAAGCACTTGAAAATATGAAGTATGATATCAATGATAGTCATCATTGTTGTTATTTTTATTATATCATTTAATAGTATTAGCTCACATTTTGGGAGTGCTTTAGGGTTTGTGAAGCCCTTCCCCCCTCACAGCCTTGTCAGGTTGGTATTATCATATCACCTTTACAGATGAAGAAAAAGAGGATCTGGGACCCCAAATCTTTCTGGCTCTGGGTTCAGCACACTATCTATTCCACCATGCTATTTCCATGTGCATAAGCATGAGAGATGAGAAATGAAGAAAGAAGATGGAGAAGGAGAAATGAGAGTGAGAAGAAATGGGAGAGAATCAGAAGGAAGAAGAATGATATAGAAGAAAAAAAGGAAGGAAACATGTCAAATGACCTGAGTTCTAAATCTGGCCAAGCTTCTAACTAGCTATATTACCTTGAGCAAGTCACTTCTCTATGGGACTCAGTTTATTTATGGTTTTCTTTGAAAATGTCAGAGCCAAAAGCTCACTGGACAAGCTAGAAGCTTTTAAAGCAACTTTCATAAATGTCAAAATGCAACAAAAGCAACCCAAATATACTCCATTCCCTTATAGGAAAAACAAAAAGTGAAACAAACAAAAACAATAAAAAAGGTTTTGGTTGGACCAGGTCAGTTTTAATAGTTTCATTATAATGCTTGAGAACACATTCTCGAAGGTCCCCTCTAGTTATCTAACTGTAATTTTGTAGTATTTCTGCTTTAGTCTGAGTAAGTCTTAGATCCTTTAGCAAGGATTGGTTTTGACAGGGAGAAGAACTGAGGGCATTGGGCACTTTCAGTCACAGAAGAGAGAAATCATTGAAAAGAAAAGAAAAAAGGGAGCACAGAACTGGGAGGCTACTTGCACCAGAGGACATTCTTCCAACTTCCTTACTTTACCATCTGTCTTAAACTTTTAATATGGAGAATCTAAACAACCACAATATCCAAGCCATTGGTCATCTCCTTTATTTTTCCCCACCAAAAGCTATTTGCCAACCTCATTCACCCCCTAAATGTACAGGGCACTTAGCAAGTTCCTGAGGATACAAAAACTAAATAAAGTAAAACAATACAAAACTCCTTCCACTTGAGAAACTCATGATCTCCTAAGAGAGGGGTAGTTATGGCAATTATTCTCTCCAAGATTACGAATGACATCCAATGATAAATCCATTGGTCTTTTGGGAATCTTCATTCTTCTTGTTCTCTGCAGCTTTTTACACTGTTAAAAATCTTCCTCCCCCTGGGTGTAATAATCTTCCTTGGTTTCCATGCCCCTGCTCTCTCTTGGGTCTCCTCTCATCTGTCTGACCATCTCTTCTTCATCTGCTCTTCTTGAACATCATCCTTCACCCATTAAGTGTCTTTTGATCATATTTCCAATCCACTTTCTCCCCCTGTTGTTGGCCTTTATTCAATTCAATTAAATAGAATGTCTTATCATTTCCTATGCAAAAGACACGGCAGTGGCTTCTCTTGTTTTCTTTTTGATCCTAGTCTCCATCAGTCTGCATATATTAGTTTATCTGGTCCTCAAACACACTGTGTATTTTTCAAGGAATCTTTTAGTTCTCCTTTGTGCACTGGTGAGTTAAGCACCCCCTCAACAGCAAAGGAGGGATTATCTTATGACCCATGCAGAACAGAAGTTTCAATTTGAAGAGCCAATGATATCTCTTCTGATATCAAAGGCTAAAAACTCTCAGTCAAAATGGGCATGATAAATAATTTCACCAGCAGGGCAAAGGGGGAAATTGATTTTCAATGATTTGTCAAAATTCAAAATTGTACAAAGGACATGATAAACACACACACAAACACAGACACAACTTGATTTGGATCATTAGATGGGAAAGAATAAGAGCAGTTCAAAGAGCAGGAATATTTTATTTGCTTGAATCCACATAGATCAGTAGGCAAAGGTTGGGGCAGGGGACTGAGCCAAACCAGATATAAGAGGACAAAAATTGTAACAGTGACCAAAGAAATAAACAGTAAAATTTAATTCACGTGACTATTTTTCTCACAGTCTTGTGAGATAGATAAAGTATGAATATCCCCATTTTATAAATCAGGAAACTGAGTATTAGAGAGATGAAAGGATTGGCCAATACTCAAACATCAGATACTCAATACTCAAATAACAGAGTCAGAAATCAGAAGCAAGCTCTGTCTCTCATTCCCCACTACCATAGCTGCCTGGGCACAATAGTTCTACTAAATCAATCAAAGAGCTAGAGAGGATGGAATCTCACAATTGAAAAGTTTCCCATCTATGTTACAAGCCAATTTATAATTTTGTTTCAAACTGACCTTTTTTGTAACCTGGAAGAGACTGATTTGTCTAAATGTTTTTCCTCAGCCTAAAAATGAGTTTCTGGAAGCCAGTTCTGCTCATTAGCCTGCAGAGAGAAAGGGATAGCTGAACACCAAATTATCATTGCTTCCTATGAATTAATTCCCCATTATATGTCAGGTAGATGCTCTTGAAGGATTTGCCATCTGAAAAATTGTTTCTAGAAGCTTGCTTCTATTCCAAAGTTTTCCCTGTTGCTTCATCTGAAAATGTCAGAGTCAAAAGCTCACTCAAAAACCTCAAAGCCTTTAAAGCGATTGTAGTAAATGTCACAGTCTATCCAGGGCAGCCCAAATTTACTCCCACTTCTTTCTTTCAGGGAAAACAAACAAATAAACAAGCAAACGGAAAGCCAAAGCAAAGGTTTGGGGAGGCACACTTCATCTCTGACTCCACCATGTTTTGATTTTCTGGATGATAATTCTAGGACTGAGAAAAGATTTCCTTTTGGAAGTCCAGACCTCTAATTTCGTCTATGTAGATCACTCTTGGTGTGCAAATCCCACTCTCCAATGCAGATCAACTAACCACTAAACTTAAAAGTTTTAGTGATTGCCCTAGGGCAGGGGTGGGAAACCTGTGGGCCTTGAGGCCACATGTGGCCCTCTAGGTCCTCAAGTGCAGTCCTTTGACTGAATCCAAACTTCACAGAATAAATCTCCTTCGTAAAATGATTTGTTCTGTGAAACTTGGACTTAGTCACCCAAGAACCTGAAAGGTCACATGCAGTCTCAAGGCTGAAGTTCCTCACCCTTGCCTCATGGCATTGAGAAATTAAATTACTTCCCTATGGTCACAGAACTTTAAAATCTCAGAAGCAGGACTTGAACCTAGTGTCTTCCTGACTTTAAGGCAGGCCTACTATATACTATGACACTCTAAGAATCTCTGTAGTTACAATGACAGAGTTACCTTAGTTTCCTAAATTTTCTCATACATATTAATGATGTGGGGATCAAATTGGCATATTTACCCTTAATGAAACCTCTTTTAATCTCTTCACTTCTCTGAACAGGCAACTGTCATACTGCGGCCCTTCTTAACAGAAGTCTTTTCTTGCCTTCCTCTAAGGCCAGAGACATGGCTTTGTTCTGGGGACCAAAATGGATGGCTATGGTGTATGAATACAAATTTCTCATATGGGAACTAAAGCTTCAAGTGCAGAGTAGGCTCAAAGAAAGCTATTAAAACCAACAGGAGACATCGCTATATTAATTTAATATAACAAAACAACAAGACAATCCAGTTGGATATCAGGACCCCAAAATTAATGTCATAAAACCAGAAGTACTGATGCTCAGTGGAACAAATTGCTTTACTGGAAAGGAATCAGCACAGTTATAGATGTAGCTAGAGTGAAGAAAATATTATCTGGGTACAAAGCAAATCAGGACAAAATTATTCTGGAAAATAAAATTAGATTGAAGGAAAATGAATATTCTCCTACTCTATTTAATAGAAAGCCTGAAGATCATCAAAGGGACTATGATGGCAGGAATGTTGGTTTAGTTCCAACATGTGCCTGCATAGATGAGAAAACCTACAAAAGAAAGTAATTGAAGAATTCATAACGAGATTTGCTTGGCAAAGGCCAAAACCAAAAGCAAAGCAATTTAATAACTGAGGACCAGTCAGGGATTTTTGTGGTCTTTGAAGTGGATTATCCCAACCCAATCATCATCACAGTAGATTAAATGGCAAGGACATGCAATGGGACCGTTGCAGTCAGTTATGTCTGAATAACCTAAGCCAGTGATGAAAGAGCAAGGAGTGCCTTCCTGTTTGCCCCTCCTGAACATCATTTTATAGACCAATCTATGGTTCCAGGTAGAAAAGCTGACAATACAGAATACATGATGGGAGGGCAGCCAGGATGGTGAAAATGGGAACAAAACCCTTTCAATGTTATAAGAAGACTGGGATCTTTGTCTGGGAGAAGACTCAGGTGTGACATAAGGAGCATCTTCAATTATCTGCTGAATCAGTTTGCTCTGTCAACCCTAGAAGACAGAAATCAGAGCAATAGCAACGGATAGACCTTAATTGAGTCATTTAACTTCTGTCTGCCTCAGTTTCCTCACCTATAAATGAAGATAAAAATAACCCTTAACTCCCAGTGCTCTTGCAAAGATCAAATGAGATAATACTTGTAAAGCATTTTGCAAACCTAGAATCACTTTATAAATACTAGCTATCATGATAATCATCATTCTAATAATGTCTAGAGAGGCCAATTTAATCGTAACAGATAGGAAACAAAGCAAAACTTCATGATAATTAAAGTTGTCAAATGCTGAAATGGGCCACTGCCGAAAGTTATTGGTGCCTCCCTTACCGTAAATCTTTAACAGAGGCATAAGGCCATGCTTTGGGGAAATTGAATAGGAGCTTTCCATTCTGACACAGATTGGTGTTGGATGACCTCTGGAAGGTCCTTTTTAGCTTTCAGAATCTAGGTTTCTGTGACCTTTCCCATTTATGAAGAATAAATGGCATATAATTGCTAAGGGTTAAATAAGAAAAACCTCCATTTCTGACTACACAAATCTTGCTCCTAAATTGAACCTTAAATCAAAGGCAAGACTTAGAATGGAATAAAGAATAAGCAAAAATGGATTTGACTATTTTCAAAGGAGGGGAAGGATACTGCTCCAGGAACACCTGAAAGATATTTGAAAGTAACACTCTTGGTTACCATCTGAGCTATGTCAAATGAGAAGAGCACTTGGAGATGATGAGAGTGACATCTGTATCATGCTTCCTTACTTCTGAGGCAAAAGCAAAAGCAAAGCAAAGAATGCATCAACATACAGATATATATTTGCATATGTTTATATACATCTATAGACAGAAATGTATGTACATATACATATGAGAAATGAGAGAGACAGAGAAAAAGGGAGGGAGGGAGCAAGGGAGGGAGGGAGGAAGGGAAGAAGGGAGAAAGAGAGAGAGAGAGAGAGAGAGAGAGAGAGAGAGAGAGAGAGAGAGAGAGAGAGAGAGAGAGAGGAGAGAAGAGAATATGGAAAAGTCTGAAATGAATCCCTGCAGGAAAGGGGAGTGCCATAATTGTGACATTTTTGATCATCAATTAGAGATGAAATGAGAAATACAACCTTCCTTCCCATTCAGTCTCTTTAAATCCAATGATATTTACAGATTGTGAGAAATAGTGTGGTTTCAGTAAAGAGCATTTTACACAGTAACCAATTCCATTCTCAGTTGAAATAAGAACTGGGCCAAAGTGAAATAAATGCAGAGGAAACATTAAAGGACCTTGCAACCAAATCCTGTAAAATGGAATCTGGGAATTACCTTATTGAACACTAATAGGATACACTAACTCAAGTCTCTTCCTTTTCTAGGAATTAGTGATGAGTTAATAGTTGGAGACCTGGGATGGGTCTCAGAGATCACTGAATTCAACAAATTCACTTCATCAAGGAGAAAGTAGAAGTCTGAAGATGCACTTGTCTGAGATCAAACAAATAGTGAACAGCAGAACTCACATTTGATCTCAGATCCACTGACATCAGATTCAGCCCTCTTTCTACTGAATTGCATTTATTCAGAGCCCTGCCCTGAATATTAAAACTTTAAACTTCAATACTAAAATAATTTTGCTTATCTTGACTAGGAAATTGAGTCCTAAATAAATATAAAAACAAGTTACAAGTCTCTGCTCTAATCCATCATCTATGCAACTGCTAAAGTAATTTTATGAAAGCACAGATCCTACCTTATCACTTCTCGATGCACATATGATATATTCCAGTGACTCTTGATTGCCTTCAGGATCAAATACAAAGTTCTCTGTTATTGGCATTCAAAGCCCTTCAAACCCCAGCTCCTTCCTACCTTTCTGCTCTTCTTACACTGTACTCCTTACACTGATATATACTATTCAGGCCAGTGACGCTGGCCTCCATTTCTCACATCTGGGTATTTTTTCTGCTTGTATTATATGATTGGGATAATCAGGAATGTTCTCTCTTCTCATGTCCACTTCTCATCCTTTCCATCGCAACTGAAATCACATCTTTTATTGGAGAATTTGCCCAACTCCTCTTAATTCTAGTACCTTCATTCCATTAATTAGTTCCTATATATACCGTAACTTCCTTTGTCTATATAAGTATGTATGTGTGTGTGTGTGTGTATATATATACATATATATACATACATACATATATGTGCATGTATGTATATATTTATACATGTGTATATATGTATACACATACATACATACATATATACATATACACACATATTGTCTTCTCCATTAGATTGTAAACTCCTTGGGGGCAGGAATTGTCTGTCTCTTTTTTCTGTACCCAGCATAGAGCACAGTGCTTGGCACATAGCAGGGGTTTAATAATTGTGTATTGATTAAATGACAAAAGTGACTAGAAGAGAATAGTTTTAGTGCTAGATCATCTGAGTTGAAATCTCTCCTCTTTTTCAGATTACAGGTATTTATGTATTTGTAATAACAATGAACAACAGAATATTAAGTGGGATTTTATACCTATACAAGCAAGGGACTAGGAATAAAATACCTAATTTCTCTAAATCCATTCAACTGATCTGACCCAGGTGAACTCCCTATTCATGTACTAAAAGAAAGGCAAAAAAACACCTGACAGATGTGATTGCTGAGGAAGCATCAGCAACATATGAAAGTTATAGGAAATGGGAGAGGTACCACAACATTAGAGCAAAGGGAAAGTGTCCCACTTTTTTTCAAAAGAAGAAAAGAGAATCTATAATATGCAGAAAAATGAGCTCCAACTTTTAAGAAAAGCCTCAAATGGGTCATTAAATAGATGTTTGGCAAAATCTACAAAGAGAAAAGTAATTACAAAGACCCATCGGGGCTTCATCAAAAAATTATCATGAAAAAATAACCTGATTTCCTTTTGATAGGCTTACCAAACTAGTAGGTGAGGGGAAATCTTGACATGTACTTTACCTAGATATTAGCAAAGCTTTTGAATGAGTATCATGCTATTCTTGTGGAGAAGATGGAGAGATGAAGACTAGACAATAATATAAATAATGAATTTATAATTGGTTGGATGGTTGGATATCGTGAGAAATTAGAGACTGTTTTAGAAAGGCAAGACACCAGAATTAATAGCAATTGGGAAAGACTTTCCTGTGGAAGGTGAGATTTTAGGTGGTACTTGGAGGAAACCAGGGAAATAAGAAGAAATGAGAAGGGAGAGCATCATCAGCATGGGGGGAAATCAGGGAAAATTCCCAGAGCCAAAAGATGAAGCGTTTTGTTTATGGAACAGCTAAGGAAGCTAGTCTCACTAGACAGAAGAATACATGAGCATGTAAGGTATGAGAAGACTAGAAACATGGATGGGGAAGGCACAGTTTATGAAGGACTTTGAAGGGACAGGAGATATTTAGCTTTCAGAAGGGAAGACTGGTTATGGTGGTCACAGAAGCTATCCTGACAGTTTTGAAGGGCTGTTATATGGTGTAGAACCAGGAGAAATTGGGCAGGGGGGAGGGGGCATAGTGCACCGAGGAAAATTTAGGCTTGATGAAAAGACAAAAACAAAATTCAAAAAATGTCCTGGCAATTAGTGATGCCTAAAAGTGGTATAAGCTGACTCAAGAGGTGGTAGCTTCCCCCTCTTTGATGGACTTCAAACAGAGACTGAATTGCCACTTGCCAGATATATTATAGCAGGGATTTCTTCAAGAATAAGTTGGACTAGATGGCTGCTGAAGCGACTCCCATCTCTTCCATTCCAATGACTTTGGAAAAGTCATTTATCCTCTCTGAGTCTCAGTTTCCTCATCAGTAATATGAGAATGTTGGACTAAATTTTCTAGAAGGTCCCTCCCAGACAGTCAAAGCTAAGTTCATATGAATTTTTCTTTACTTTTTACCAAGGATTTCCTTCACAAGAACCCTATCATGAATCAATAGTGTCATTATTCTTATCTCTATTTTATAGGGACAGCTAGTGGATAGAGTGTTGGACTTGGAGTCAGAAAGAACTGCATTCAAGCTCTGCTTCAGTTATTAGTTGTGGGACATTGGGCAAGTCACTTGATCTGTCACCCTCAGTTTTACACTCTGTAAAATAGGGATAAAAGCATTCACCTTGCAAGGTTGTTGTGGGGTTCCAATGTGATGCTAAATACAAAGCGCTTTATAAATCTTAAAATTAATATTATTTTAAATAAATATTAAGTATAGATATGGAAGGTGAGGTTTTTAAAAGTGAAGTCACTTATCCAAGGACAAAGATAGAAAGCCTCAGTCAGCACTTGGAAACTAATTTCCCAACTGACAGCTGAACCCTTTTACCTTCTCATTCTGCCTATCTTCTGACTAGGAAACCCACGGATCTAAGGATCCTTTCAATGACAGGACTTCCACAGTCAACATTTTCGAAACAAACTTGGGAACAGAGTCCTGGATTTCTCTACTTTAGAAAACATATTCATTTTGTTTAAAAGAGGAAAGGATGAGGAAGAAAAGAAAATAATCAGTAACTAATCAGAAATCCATCAGAAGTGAATAGTCTAATTCAAAGGGGCGTTTGTTCAAAGGAGAGATGAAAGTGAGCAAAACTGGAAGAGGCAAGAAACAAAGAAAATCCTTGTGCCCGTGAGTAAGGACTTTAGGGTGGTGGAAGTGACAGCCAAGAAGATATCCCAACTTCCTGAGTGGTTCTGCTGTCACAGAAGCATCCTTCTTTAGGCTATGACACTGACCAGACTCCCTGGATGTTTGGCACTAACTGTAAGTTACACAGTACTTAAACACCAAACCCTCAGAACCAGCAGGAGCCTAGGGAGGGCTAGACTTGTACACCAGGCAGGGAAGAAGGTGGAGAGGACAATTCGAGATTCCAGAGCAATGCCATAAAAATTCCATGCGCGTGTGTGTGTGTGTGTGTGTGTGTATGTGTGTGTGTGTGCGCACACACACGTATGAGTGTTTGTGTGTATGCATGTAGAATTAGATTGGTGGAACAAATAAACAAGATTTGCAGGGTCATTTCCATATAGCATTTGCATTCTCACTTTATGCTCCTGGTTATATTTATTGGGTGGGAAAAAAAAAAAACCCTGTTGTGACTGCCAACCATCACAGAGTGCACCAAGCATTTTCTTTCTGGGAAAAAAAAATAGCCACAGAATCAGAAACAAGCAACTTGTCTATTTATTCAAAGAGCTCAATGAGCTGTGAAGATTGACATTTAAACTATTAACACTGTATTTCATCTGACAATGTTATTAAATATTAAGTCTGATTTATGTAAAGGTTTAATCAAATGGCAGATCAGGTCAGCCCATGTGCTGCAAAGAAACCACATTATAGGGAATAGTATTTTATAGATTTGATCCCACAAAAGGGGGGAAAATAGTCCACCATCAACAGCAAGGTCTGACTTCATTTGACAAAGTTATTATCATATAAATTCAAATGACTTGCTAGCTCAACACTGCACCGGAAAGTTTCTCTAATTGATATTCTTCCAGTTTGGCAATCGAAGAGCTGAATCACAGACTTCAATAAATCTAGCTCTAACAAAGGAGAGGAAGTGTCAGGTTACTGAGCTCGGGTTCTGCAAGCTGATGACAGGGTGGGAATACGCTTGAATGATTCAATGCAGGTGTGGATGGTGGACATCTTGTTAAGTTGGTAAATGCATTACACTTTAGAAGGGGCAAAATGAGGAGCAGTGAGTATAGACAATAAAATGGACAGCGACAGGAACAATAAAGGGTTTGGCAGCGTGTGTAAATGAAAGAAATTAGATAGATAGATAGATGATAGATGGATAGATTGGTAGATAGATGGATAGATAGAGAGATAGATAGATATAGACATTTATATATGTATATGTTTATATAGAATATGTGTACATGTATGTATTTATACCTACACACATATACATGTGTGTATGCATATATGTATGCATGTGTACACACACAAGTTAGACAGTGTTTTCCCTTATGAACCTTACTTTCTACTGACTTGAAAGTGGTCAAGCATAAGGAGGACAGAATGAGAAGGGGAAGGTGTCTAAACAAGAGTAATCATGGAAGGTAGAAGCCCTAGACTCTCATATGAGAGTTATTTGCCCAAAGGCAGGTGGTACATTTTGTCCATATTTCAAAAATTCACTATTTTGTCTTTGTGGGTATTGCCTGTTGTGCCTTAGACATTTTTCAGTCATGTCTGATTCTTTGTGACCCCATTTGAGGTTTTATTGACAAAGATGCTGGAGTGGTTTACCATTTCCTTTTCCAGCTCATTTTACAAACAAGGGAACTGAATCAAACAGGGGTAAGCCACTTGCCGAGGGTTGCAACGCATTATATCAGGCATTAGAGATAGAAATGTAAGTGCAAAATAAAATAGTTTCTGATTGCAGTACATTCTTCTGGTAAATAATCTTCGAGAGTTTCTGTGGCCAAATTCAGATTCATGAATCTGAAGTTAGTCTGGGGGTGAGCTTCTCTCAGTTCCCCTAGGCTCATCATAAGATTCAGAAATATTGCCCGATATCTGGTCTCAACTTCAAAACATTCCTAGTTTGGTGAGAACCACCAGTGCTTGTGGTCTATTGTCAAAGGCTTTAGGAAGCCTGAGTCATTTACATTCCATAAAGACAAATAGGAATAGAACACTGATGGTGAGTTTGGTAGAGGCAGCTAGAGCACCAGGCATTGAGTCAGAGAGACTCATCTTTCCAATTTCAAATCTGGCCTCAAATATTTACTAGTTGTGTGACCCTTGGCAAGTCACTTAACCTTGTTTACCTCAGTTTCCTCATCTGTAAAGTGAGCTAGAGAAGGAAATGACAAACTGCTCCAAGATCTTTGCCAAGAAAACCCCAAATGGGGTCACAAACAGTCAGACAATTCAAAAACAACTGAACGAGAAGGTGAGTTTGTAAAGTATAAGGAATTAAAAATAATGAAGGGGTCAGTGTATTAAATAAGAAAAAGGAAAAAGATGTAAATTAATAATACTAGTAATATTAGCATTTATATAGTGCTTTAAGGTTTGTAAAACTTTTCACAAACATCATTTGATTTTATCTTCAGAACAGCCCTCAGAGGTATTGTCTTCCCCAATTTAAAAATGCAGAAACTGTGGCAGACAAATGTATTATGTATCTGAGACCAGATTTGAACTCAGATCTTCCTAATTCCAGGTCCATAACTCTTTCCATTATGCTGCCTAGCCAGTTCTCATGCATAGTATCTCACTGAAACAATGCTGCATCCTGACAAGAGCATGAAGTTAGAACTGGCTTTCAAATCTATCCTGATTCCTTTCCTAAGGGGTCATACTGAATTGGAAATAAAAGCAGCCTGGAATGTTTATATCATGTTATTCTTTATGTCTAGTAGTTTGGGAAGATCAAGACTGGAGGAAACCTAGGTTAACATAAATAGATTTAACGGAAATGTAAGATGTGATCTTAGCTTCCCAAGGGGTCAAGGAATAGGTAGGATCCTAGATAAAACGCTACAAAAGATGTCTGAGGTCAACAAGCTATAGAAGAGGAAACTGAGACCAGAGAGGTTATAGCTTATCTCAAGTTACATGGGTAGTTAATAGTAGAGCCAGAATTCAAATTCAGGTATGTTGACTTTAAGTCAAGTGTTTTCTCCCCTATCTCAATAGCTCTACACTAATCCAGTGCTTGATTTACTGAGAAGTCTTTGGGACACTAGCTGAATGGAATCTTTAGAGCCAAAATTGTTCCTCCAAGCATAGGTATTTGGAAGTGGTCTTCAAAATCACTCCTCCTTCCCATGCCATGATTTCATCAGTGGTGGCCCTGAAGGGATCCATTACCCTTTAGTATAGTGAGTTCCTAATTCTCTACTCACTTCACTATGTTACAACTTCTTTGGTACAGTATCCATAATATTATCTTTGTACACCCAATGTAAAGTAGAGGGATATGTACCCAGTAAATGATTTGGAATTTTTTCTGGAATTTAATTGGGGATGATGATGTTCAATGGCCCTCTACTCCTCTAGTTCCTGCTTACATGCGATTACTGGCCAAGTCTTCTTTTGTTTCTTCAATATCTTCAGTGAAACAGAAAGCCTCACTCATTTTTAGATATTTACAACATTTGGGTGGCCATACTGCACCATAAAAATGTGAAAACCAGAGCAAAATATTTAGAGAACCCTTCACCCACCCAGCCAAGACTCAATACTTTTTTTTTCTCAAAAGTTGTTTGATTCTACTCGCTTCTTCCCAGGAAAGAAGACACATAAGGAGCACCTTAGAACTACAAACCCAGGGAAAAGCTAAATTAATCTAGTCAAAAGATGAAGCTTATCAGTACTGACTCACTCTCCTCCAGACATAGACAAATAGGAAACTTCCCTCTTCTCTAAGAAAATACAAGATAAGATACCACTATGTGTCAAATGGACACATTTCTATGAAGACACACTGAGTACCCAACACATAGTCTGACAGGAGACTCACTATGGTGGTTGGAACATCTATGTTCTTCACATTCCTCTGAATGGACAGGTTAGAGTCATAGATAATAAAAATTTGATAGGATTTTATGATTTGCCAAGCACTTTATATGTATTACCTCATTTGACTCCTACACAATCCTGTGTCTTGTGTATTACAGGTATAGCATTGAAAGATAAGACAACAGAGGTTACAGGAAGTCAAGAGATTTCTGCATGACATGCTTAAGTTATGTGTGAGATTCAAACTCATCTTCCCTGATTCAGGGCTCTGGATTTTCCCATACACCGAAACACTGATGTTGAACCAAAAATCTATCTCAACCACTTTCCTCATAGGTAGAGAAGTCAAAAGGGAAGACCATTATCTTCTCTCCTCATGCCTCCTCTACTACCCTCTCCTATTTGCATCTCAATGGAAAAACTTCACCTTATTTTACTGAGAAAATACAGGCCATACACCTTGTGCTTCCCCTTCTTCTCTTCTCTCTATTTAACCCCACTCTATATATCATCTCCCATCTCTCCTCTTCTCTTCCAACCTCTGAAGATAAGATCATCCCTTTCTTTGCCAAGACCAACAGCTCAGTATGTGGGCCCAATCCCACCCCTTCTGATTTTTTCTTGCAGATTTTCCCAATAATCATCAGCTCCTCTTACTCTCTAATCTTCAATCTCTTCCTATATGTTTGCTCCTTCTTTGATGCCAATTAATACACCCAGGGCTCTCCTATGCTTAAAAAGAAAATAATATTCCCTTACATAATCTTCCCACATCTAGGCAGGATTTGAACATGGTCTTTCTGAGTTTCCCTGACTCTAGTCAAGTATTATGTCCACTATGCTCAGTTTTCTCTCATAATAAAGTGCAATATGAAACCTAGATATATTACTACCATTCTAAATTCCACCTTTGATGTATCATCATGTCATTAAAGTAACCCTGGTTCACAAAGGCTACATCAGCAGATTACTCTGGAAGATTCCATCACATTTGAAATACTTTGAGTTTGGGGCCCATAATGGACCCAACAGATACTTGGTATTCAACAACCATCCTTGCTTAGCTGGAGAAGTTCATCTCCACATAGGCCATAAAATTATAATTTTTTGGGGGGGGGGGTTACCATAAATCTCAAACATGAGTTGCAACCTTCCTGGGCCTCATTTCCCTCTTCTATAAAATGAGGGGAGTTAGTTTGGATGACCTTTGATGCGCCTTCTCGCTCTACATCTATTATCTCATGATTTACTAGTGGTTGTTCTCTGTGTAGATGAAGGGAGGGCCTATGTGAATGAGATCACAGGAACCCTGAATTCTTGAAATATAGTGCTTTGAAAACCATGAATTTCAATGCATAAGAACTAAATTTTGGATCAAGAAGATGAAGACATATTAAAGTCTTTTATTTGGAGTCTTGGTTTGAAAAGACAACTGATCTTACTTAAAAGTGACTTCTTTGAAATTTTCCAAGGAGAAAACTATCCCAGCTTTTGCTTGGTAAGGAGCATGCATCCTGAATCTGGAGCATTGCAAAGAGATTATCTATTGGCTCCAATGATTCATCTTCCTAATTACACTTTTCCTAGGTTCATATTAAAATGTTTGCTTTCCTTTTGTACACACTGACAGCAGGAGTAACATGCTGGGAGTCAGTAAAAAAGCTATCCTGAGATTAAACATTTGTCATAGAAAAACTGACTGTATACTAAAACATAAAAGTGCAGGGGGGCAGAGATTTATTTCCTTTTCAACAACATGGAATATTTATATCATTATTAATTTGCTGGGTTGTCAAGATGCAGACAAGATCAAGAGTGTGCCTGCAGATTCACCCCTAGCTCACCACCCCCTTTGGGATCCTTCAACCATCACTGAACCTTTGTCATCAGAACAAACTCTTCTGTGGCTCTGATTACTTTCTTTAGAGGAAAGGGGACGAAGAATTTCAGCCACTCTTGAGATATGTAATTCTGGGTAATCATACATTAAGGAATCTAAAATGGTCTTAAAGATGGTCTTTCATTTAACAGATGAGGGAATTGAGGGTTTTGTGCCTTATCCAAAGTCATATAACTTCCCTTTTCCATTGAATCTCATATATTTTAATGTTGATGAGTTTTCTCCAATGGTAAATAGACTATTGGCCTATAAATCAGCAGGAAAAGTCATAATTCTATATTAACCTTGTGAAATGTGTGTGTGTGTGTGTGTGTGTGTGTGTGTGTGTGTGTGTGTGTGTGTGTGATGGTCATATATGCATTCCCCCAACTCTGCTTTTCTGGCTTTTCTTTCTCTTTTCCAGGAATTTGCTTCACTTAGCTCCTGGATTTACCACCAGAGAGAGAAGTGGTATGAACAGGTTCTCCCAGAATATGTTTCCCCCTCATTGTAAATGCCCAGTGCCAGGCTGGCTAGGATGATTTCATCTGGAATCAGTGATAAAGCCTCAAGCTCTGGATCACAAGATGAGTTGTTTTGTTGAACCTTATGAAAACTGGGCTCAGTGAAAATCACTACCATGCACATGACTACAACAAAACTGTCTGGTATCAGTGCTTTTCTGCCTAACCCCAAGAGACATAAACACATGCCTATTAAGGGGGAAAGGGGAAGATCTATTCCGGAGTCATTTAGCATTTGGGATAATGGTCTTGCCTGGCTAGCCACATTCTTATTTATTCATTATTTAAATTCTATGGTTTTTTTTTTTCCAAATTATCTAACATTTGTTTTTCTCCCTCCAATCCCCATCTACCAAGAGTGGGATGCCTTGTAAAAAATTTGTAAACTCAGGCAAAACACACTGCCACATTGGCTATGTTGTGAAATGTATATCTTATTCTGCACCTTAAGTTTATAATTTCTTTGTCAGAATGTGTGTAGCCTGCTTCATCATCAGTCCTTTGGCATCATGGTTTATCATTGCATTGATCAGTTCTGAAGTCTTTCACAGTTTTTTCTTTTCCCAATGTGTTGTCATTGTAGAAATGTTCTAATTCTCCCCTGTATTATTTCACAAAGGTCTTCCCATTTCCCTCTCAAACTCCATTTTTTCATTTCTTAAAGCATTTTAATAGTTCATTCCATACACCTGCCATGATATGTTCAGTGACTCACTAATTGATGCACATCATTTTAGTTTCCAGTTCTCTTACACTATGAAAAGAGATGCTAAAATATTTTAGTACATATAAGATATTTCCCTCTGATTTCTTTGGGATATTTATGGATGGTATTGCGGGGTCAAAAGGCTTGAACAGTGTACTACCTATTGGAGCATAGTTAAAAGCTGCTTTTCAGATTTAATCAACCAATTCACAGTTGCACCAACAATGCATCTATGTGCTTATTTTTTGGGAACCCAGCAAACAATTGTGACTTTTTTGGTCAGTGTTGAGAATGTGACTAGTATGGGATGGAACTTCAGAATTGTTTTAATTTGAATTTCTCTAATTATTGTCTGTTGAAAGTATTTTATATGACTATAGAAAAATTAAATGTCCACCTCTGAAAACTGGCTTTATATACTTGAAATTTATTAATCAGGTTATGGTTCTTAATCCTATAAATTTGAATCAATTATCCATATCTTGGAAATGACACCTTTATCAGAGAAACTTATTGCAAAGATGTTTTTATTTTTCACCTAGCTAACTATTCCCCTTCTAAACTTGGTTGGAAGTTTACCATGACTTCACATTCAGTATCATATTGCCTACTTTCTCAAGGGGTGTGGGAGGGGTGGGAGGGAGAGAATTTAGAACCAAAAATTATTTTAAATAAATTATTATTATATTTAGAACTCAAAATAATTTCAAATATAATTTTGAAATATTTAATAAAATAAAATGTATTTAAACTTACTTGGATTGGACTAGTTTGTGCATTTTTTAAAAATTTGTATAATCAAAATTGGCCACTTTATCTTCTATCTATTCTCTATCTATTGTTCCCAAACCTTTTTCCCTTGTTCCTACACATTTTTATACTATAATCTCCTATATTTATGTCATTTGGAAGCTGATCTTGGCATTCATGTGAGGTTTTGTCTAGATCTAATTTATATCAGAGTATTTCAGACTGCTGTCCAGTTTCCCAGCTGTTTTTTCTAAATAATGAACCTTTGCTTCAATAGATGGTGTCTTTGTATTTATTGAATGCTAATTTACCATGTTTGTTTTTCTATGTTGTATACCTCTCTGTTCCACTCATCACCCTCTGTATTTTTAACCAGTACCAAATCATTCTGATGATTGCTGTTTTATATTACAGTTTGAGATTTGTAGCTGCCAAGCCCTGTTCCTTCCCATTTTTTTCATTATTTGCTTTGACAATCTTGTCCTTTCCATTTCTCCAGATGAGTACTTTTTTCTACTTTTGTAAAGTAAATACTTTGGTGGTTTTCTTTGTTGTTCATCGATGCGGTCTACCATGCAATCGTGACTAGAAAGTCTGGGATCCAAGATGACATTTGACTATTCCGATTTCTTTTCCAGGGTCTTTGGTGAAGTGAGTTCATTGTCTGATCAGGTTGCTGCTTGGTTTATGTCTCCATGCATCAATGCAATGAAACTCCATTACCTTCAGTTACATGCTACCTTCTGTACTTCCATTGCCCACCCTGAGCAATGATTGGCTTTTTGAGTCCAAGCTAATGGGAGTCTTGGCAATTTTATGAGAGAGGTCAATATATTGCCTAGGTGGTTATGACGAATACAAGAGGGTGAAGGTAGAGACAGGGAAAATGGGAAGGAATGTAGGAAAGAAAGGGAGAAGAAAGGGGAGAGGGAAGGTAAAAGAGAGAGGAAGGAGGAAGAGAGGGTAAGAAAGACAGGGAAGGACCAAGAGGAGGAGGAGAAGAAAAGGAGGAGGAAGAATATGAAAGTTAGGGAGAAAGGAAGGAAGTGAGGAAGAAAGAAAGAAAGAAAGAAAGAAAGAAAGAAAGAAAGAAAGAAAGAAAGAAAGAAAGAAAGAAAGGAAGAAAGGAAAAGAAAGAAAGAAAGAGAAGGAAAGAAAGGAAGAAAGAAAGAGAAAGAAAGGAAGAAATTAAGAAAGAAAGAAAGAAAGAAAGAAAGAAAGAAAGGAAGAAATTAAGAAGGAACGAAAGAAAAAAAAGAAAGAAAGGAAGGAAAGAAGGAAGGAAGGAAGGAAGGAAGGAAGGAAGGAAGGAAGGAAGGAAAGAAATTTGACAGAAATTTTGAAGAGGAGATTCCAGATTAGATGTAGGTGACTGCTTAAGTTCTTGGTTCTGAGATTCTGTGACTGTACAAAACAAACATGATGAAATTGTAAACAAAGAGGAGCAGAGATGATAGAACAATAAAGGAAACATGTTGACTGAATGATTAGTGAGATCAAGGAAGCAAGGTGAAGAGGATAAAACCAGAGGCACAGAGCCTGCCTACAACTCAGAGGTTGAATTAGGTATGTTTTTCACATTCAGCATTGACTGAAACAATGAGGGGGTACCACAACAAGGTTTACCTTCTTAAAGTACAACCTTCATCTGATCCTCCAACCATTGATCTTAGCTGGAAGGGACTTCAGAGGCCATCTAATCTAAGTCCTTCATTTTATAGGTGATGAAACTGAGTCACCTAAAGGCTAACAACTCCCCCAGTGTCATATAGCTAGTAAATATCCAGGGCAGGATCTGAGAGTGGTCTTCCTGACTCCAAATCCACTATGCCTTGGAAGCATCAGAAGGATGTGAGTCTAGGTCCTCTGAGTCCATACTCAGCTCCCTTTCTACTAGACTATGCAGCTTCATTTTGCCATGCTCCTCCTTGAGAACCTTCCTTCAGTCTCTACTACACATAGTATAAAGTTCAAACCACTTAGTTTGACTTTCAAGCAGTTCTATAACTGAAAAATGGGGCAGGTTGGTGGGTAGAGCACTGGGCCTGGAGTCAGGAATACTCTTTCCTGAGTTCAAATCTGGCCTCAGAAGTGTGCTGTGTGACCCTGGGCAAGTCACTTAATTCTATTTTCCTCAGTTTCCATATCTATAAAATGAGCTGGGAAAAGAAATGGCAAACCATTACAGCATCTCTGCCAAGAATACCCCAAATGGGTTCACAAAGAGTTGGATATGACTGAAAAAAATTGAACAAAAAATATAACTAATGATACTGCCAACTGTGAAAAATTCACTGTGGTCAGCAAAATGGCAGAGAGCCATAATGGTGTAGGCAGGCTTTGGGAGGGACAGTGAGTAGTCATGATACAAATACTCTCTTTTATCTTCTATAGCCTCTCCTAATGTGCCACTCTATGCTTTTTCCTTCACCTAGTCCCTTACCCCTTCCTAAAACTCTATAGGAATTTGGACCATCAGAGTACTCTGAGGCACAGGAACAACAATCTATAGATGGCTACTGAGATGAAACAAACCCCCCAGATTTCTGCACCTCAGGGAGATCCCCAAGTGGCCCACACTCATTGTAGCTCTACATTCAGTGCCTTCCACAATCCACTTCAAGGCAAATTTTCTATCTGTGTGTCTTCTCTTTAATACATTCAGTCAGGCTGGCTTGGTCACTCTCTCTCATGAATACTGTGTATACTCTCATTTTTGCATATTTGCTTACAAGATCATAGATTTAGATAGGAAAGAATGTTATAGATCATTTAATCTGACTCCTTCATTTTAGAGATAAGGAAAGTAAGACCCAAATAGGTTACAGGACTTGCCCAGGATAATACCAAGGGCATGTAGCAGGGCCGGGATTGACACCCCAGACATGTGACTCCAAACACAATGCACTTTCAATTCTATTACGCTCCCTTTCAAATTGCTTTAATTTTTTTCAATGGACAAGAACTTGCTTCCTCTTCTTTTTACTTCCCCCGGGGGGGTCACACACTATTAATGCCTAAAATGCCTTCTTCCCTCCCCTGTATCCCTCATTCAGGTTCTGCCTCCTCTGTCTGTCCTTTCACAACCACCACTTTTGAGTCATCTCACTTTTTTTGAATATTAACATTTATCTTTATCATTTATTTGACACTTGCCCTTGGCTATCCATATTTGTAGTTATCTTATTTTTATTTTTCTGGGTTTCTTGTTTTCTTGGCTGGAAAGGATCTCAGTAATATTCTCACCCAATCTGCTAATTGTACAGTGAAGGAAACTGAGGACTCTGGATGTGGAGTGAATTGCTAGTTAGTAGCAAGTCAGGTCTAGGACCCAAGTTTTTTTATGTCCAGCCTGGTGCGTTTTTCATCAAGGAGTTAGGTGGAGTGGTGATTAGAGTGCTAGACGTGGGACCAGGAAGATGTGAAATTGAATCCTGCCTCAGGTACTCACTGGTTTTGTGACCCTGATCAAGTCAATTACTCTCTCTTCAACCTAGTTTCCAGGGTTGTTGTGAAGACGAGTTGAGATAGGATGTGCAAAATGCTTTGCCAACCTTAAAACACTATATTCATGCTCATCCTCCTCCTCCTCCTCCTCCTCATCATCATCATCATTATACCCTGATAATTCTCCTGTATCAGGGAAATGCAAGGTATCATGTACTTCCCCTTCTTACCTTCCTGATGCCTTCGGAAGGGTTGGAGACACAGTTATCAGCCCCATTGTTCTTGCTGATGGTCTTCCAAAGCTCAGCAAATGTGCTGTCCTGTTCCAAGGGATTGGTTCCCTTGGCTCTAAAGTATTCATATACAGCTGAGTCTCTGACTGTCCCGTAAGATATATCCATTTGTTTGGACAGATCCTGAAATGTTCTGAAAGGCAGAAAAGCATCAAGACATTAGCAGTGGGAGATATGCTGCTGCAATTTCCATTGGCTAATTGATCACCTTTCTACTATATATCTAAAGAGAGGCATAGCACCCAGCATCTTTTAACACTTAGACACCGTGCCTCCATTGCCTTCCAAGTTCTGTCCAGAGATCTCTCTTTTTTGGGGAAATACAATAGCTAAAAGTCCAAGCACAAGGCTTTTGAAGCTCTTGATTGTCTCAGATATGAACATGGAAATACTAAAATGGCACAGATAGCTTGAGATATTGACAGAATACTGATAATAACCACCATTGCTTTTTGAATCCTCCATCTATTACTTTGTTCAAGGATTGTCTATAGTCTATATTGATGTCTTCTCTTCCAATTTCAATGCAAATGGATCTCTTATTACTCTCAGTCTTCATGACTCCATATACTTATTGCCCCCAAAAAATCTTATGTAAACAGTCTTCTGAGTTTCACATGCAGGGATAATGATGATTTATAAAATACTGCCTTATTCACTGGTCATTTCCTATCTGGGTGCCAGGTATCCTCAGTTGAATTGGAAGTTCTTTGTGGGTAAATATACCTCTTCCTAGTGTTCTCAATAGCAAATAGCACAATATTGAGTTCATATACTAGGAGTTCATGAACAGAACTGAATTAGGAATGTTTTCACCAGGGGTGAGAAGATCACAGGATTTTAGAATCAAATTTAGAAAGAAGCTAAAAGCCATCTAATCAAATCCTCACATTTTATGATGTGGAAATTGAGGCCCAGAGATTTTGAGTGAATTCCCTGAATGAATGGGCCAGCTGGGGTAGCAATGAAAATAAAAGTCTTTCCTTGATGTGAGTGGGCAATCTGATCTGGTGGATTGGAGGAAAAGTAGTCCTATTTGATGGCACCATAGTCACTGCTCTTAATGGGTGACCTAGGGGAAATTAAACTTCATGGCACTTCAGAATGATGGAAGATTTAGAACTGGAGCATGAATATATGGCAATTATAGTATGGAAGCTAAGTTCTAGAGAGAAAGCAATCCAAGCCCCCAGATCAAAGCAAAGAATCGTGGATCAAAGCCCTGTTCACTCCAATTTAGTTATGGCTGAGTTTACAAAGTACATTGTAATCAACTCAGCAACATATCTACCCCCCTGAGATGGAGTCACACAATTCCTACCTATGGGAATCCAGGAGATCTTTTTTCCACTTAGTTAAAAGAACTGAACTCTGCCTTGTCACTCTATCACCTGTTAATAATTTCTACCTTATGTGTACTTATTCCTAGTTGCAGCTCAAACTTGAATCCCAGAATTACATAAGGCACTGTGAAGTACCATAGTGGAAGGCACAGAACCTGCCTACAAAACTTGAAATATATATGTTTTCCTATAAATTCATACCAATAATTGTGGTAATGATGTTAGACACTCATCCAGTACTATCAAGTTTTCAAAGGATTCTTCATACATTTTTCCATTTGTACCAGCATCCAGATGTCTCATCTGTCACTTCTACATACATCAACCATATCCATTGGCATCCGTTTCCATATATCATAGATGGAAGGAAACAAATGAGGAAATAATGAAATGGACAAAGCTGTCTCTCTAATGAGTGTTCATTATTTTGTGTATAATTGAAGCCAAGGCTCCAGGTTTGTGACTGGTGCCATTTTTGTGGAATATAAGGGGATCAAATCTGTTACTTTTTCCTCCCACCCTTGTTATTTTTTATCATGCTAATGCAAACAAACACCAGGCTACTGATGAATGGAAAACATCAGGATGAATTACACAGTTGAGTCAAGTCCTGAATGGCTTTAAATTACCACCATTTCCTCCAGTAGGGAATGCATACATAACTGCCTGCAAGCCACAGTGGAGGATTTTTTCATTCCCTGCCTTTGGAATGATGGGGTTTGCTCCCCGGCTACTCTTTGGTTGCTTCATTTCTGTGGGTCGCCATGCTAGCAGCTCCAATATTTATGCCTTCAAGGCCACAGCTTTCTTGGCATATTTCAACATTGAAATGCTTAAGCACCAACAGGTTCTTCCACATACTTGCCTTTAGGCTTCATACCTTAGCTTCCTCCATCCCTTTTTCTCAGGCCCTAATAGCTCCCCTCTCTATATTTATGTAAAAATGTTCTTTGGAGAGTGGGGAGGATGCTTCCTTCTTCTCTCTAAATGTCTCCATCTACAGATTAGCCAGTGTAGGCCTGAACTGCAGCAACAAACTCAGCCACGCACCTCACTTAAATCCAATCTCTAAGCAACAGCCATGTCACAGTGAATGCCTCCCTGATGAGACTGCCATGGTAGGCAAACAATATCTAACTAGATGTTTTATCTTAGTAAAATCTATATTTTGCCTTGTGTCTCTTCTATATCCCATTAAGTTTCATTAATATTTGTGACATCAAAGTACGTACGTAAGCCTTAGGTTCATGCTTCACCTGGAACTCTCCCTTCTATTCCCTTCACTCCCATCCCAATCATTCATTTCTCAGATTTTTCTTTGTTTTCTATGTCTATTTTATTTGCTTTTCATTTTTAGTACCAACTTGTGCCGAAGCCCAAATTGCCATCCATGATATATGGCTAAAAAAGTTGCAATTGAAATAAAATGAATATATAAAATATAAAAATATGTTAAATAAATAATATAAAAAGCTTAATCTGATAGTCTTGCTTTTCTTTCCTTAAGATGAATGAATGAATGAATGAATGAATGAATGAGAAATAATTTATTAAGTGAATCAGGTACAAATATTATGCTATGCTCTGGGTAAACAAATTGAAAAGCAAGATAATTCCAGCCATCAGGGAGCTCACATCCTACAGAGGCAACTCATATAGGAAATTTCTGCTGCCAGTCAAATGACAAAGGTCTTGGCTGTCTGAAGGGAGGTGGTATTCAAGATCATTAGATTCGTCCAATACATGTGTATCAACATAGCTAGCCGCTACTGTGGCTGTGTAAAACCAACAGCAACCAGCACACAGAAGGCCACTTACACAGGTTCTTTGATGTGCTTTACTAAGGAAAGCAATGTTAATGGGTTAACAATCTTACTTTAATCCAACATACAAGTATAACTCACTTAGTTCAGGAGGAAAAGCCAGAGCCTTGAACTTTAGAACAATTACAAATTACAAACATATACAATATAAACAGACCAGATCATAATTCATAGTTAGCAGGAAGGCATCTACACCTGGGTTCATAAGCCAGAAGGCTCTTAAAAACTGCCCAGAGTCCCATGCCACTGTTCCAGTGACTGAGAACCCCAGAGAGAATGCCAGCCTTGAGCTTTTATACTCTGTTCAGGGCTCAAAGGATTCACACCTGATCAGCAAAAGGGTGTGAGTCTGGGGCTTTGCACTTAGTTAGCAAAACAGTGTGCTGCTGGAGCTCTGTACCTAGTAAGACACAATCAAAGACACTTAATTAATTTAGCATTCTAAAACAGTAAAAATGGCCCACCTTAATTACCAGTACAACATGTTGTCTCTTTCTCAGAAATCAACTGGTCCAACTCTATCATTTTTTGGATGGAGAAACTGAAGCCCAGAGAGGTTAAGTAATTTGTCCAAGATGACACAGGTAATATGTGACCAAGTGGGTTAAGATGAGCTGATGAGGTGAAGGCTATTTCCACCACTTTGCTGCCTGCATGTCTTACCATTACTTTTCTTAGGATGCCACGTCCTAAGATGTCTTAACTCCCACCCTGTCAATTTAAGACTGCAAACTTTTGCTTTTCCCCAAAGCAATTAGGCCTAGTTTTCTTTTTCACCGTTGTCATCTCTCCTGGAAAAAAAAGTCAAGTTTCCTCCTCCACTAAAAAAGGGATAGGAACTGATATAATTCTACCCTTCCTCTCCATCCCTTTTTTTCCCAGCCCCAATAAATCTATTTCAGTATTTTCTAAATATATTTGCAACAAAATAGATAGATGGGTCTACATCATGAAATAAATCAATGCATAATATTTATAAACACACCCTTCTGTGTCAAGGAAGTAGTTACATGAGCAACGGAGATAAATATACTTGTAACAGGAAAAAAATCAATATTCAATATATTTAAAAAAGGTTTCACCTACTAGTAAGATGCTGTAATTATGTTTCTTATAAATCTAAGTCATAAACTCCTATTACTCTCTCTTAAGGAGAAAAGAAAGAGGTTGAGCAGCTTGAAAAACATGGGAGTTTGAGGTCCAATTATCCCTCCTAATGTGATTATGTTAGAACAGCAGACCACAAATACTTTCCTAATTAGCAGAATACTCTCCTTCTTCCAGCACTCTTTCCTTAGTCCTTAATATTTGACTCCAGAAGGCATGCTCTGGTACAAATTGGCCCCAATCTCCATTGGAGAAGCTCCACAGCCTATTTCCTGGGTTACCTGGATGCCAGTGCTAGGCAGTGGGGGACAGTGGGAAGAGAATCATTTTGGGCAGTAGAGGATTTACCTGTGTGACCTTGTGTAGGGCATTTAAAAATTTTGAGCCTCATATTCTTCAACTATAAACTTTAGGTGTTGAACTAGATGGCATCTGTTTACTTATCACTCTAAACCAGTTATCTTAATGTTCTTCCATCAAATTCTTCCCTGACCCTTCTGCCTAAAGATTCTTCTCTTCTCATTGAAGTAGTTCCTCCTCAATCTCCATTCTTCTTCCACCTCTCTCTTTTATACTGGGAAACATGGAAAACCTTAAGCATTGTAAACTTTGACCAGTAGTCAAATGGGTCAAAGACATGGAACATGAATGACTGGTCTGTGTTCCCATGTTTTTCTTTAATTCATTTAAGTCTTGGTATAGGAGTAGGAAGAAGGCTTGTGATAGGCTGTTTTTAGTATGTTCCCTTTCCACAGTCGTCTCAGGGGAAGTTCCTCTGGAATCCCAGAAAACATCACTGTAAATAGAGCCTTCCTTGATTTAAAAAACTGTGTCTGGACTAGACACAGATTAAAAAGGTTATAGAAAAACACAGACTCATGGAATCTGAAAGTTTGAAGCAATCCAATAGATTATAAGCACAACGAAGGTAGATATTGTTTCTTTTTTATTATTTGTGGTCATGTCATCTGACACCATTCCTGGTATATATTAGATGCTCAATATAACCTTACTGACTGTCAATTGATTTCAATGTGGCAGTGAGGTAAGAGGGAAGATTCAAATATAGGCTCCATTTGGCCAAGGATATTTCATTTAGTATATAACCTCTCCGTGCTTCATTTCTTATTCTATAAAAATAATATCTCTAGATGATCTTGAATATTCATTTTAGCCTATTAAGTATAAATCATAGGCTTTAGGTTAAAAAAAAACTTGAACCTGAGTAGGCGCATGCTTTACAACATTACACACAATCATCTGTCTTCCATTTGGAGAATTTCAGTGATAAGGAATTCACTCCCTCATGAAGCAGCCCATTTCTCATGGTTAAACTCCCTTCAAAATATTCATTGCCCATAAGAGCAAACTAAGATCTATCCAATAGGTATGTAAGAAAATTCCTTGTGGTTGTTTGCAAGGAAGCATAAAATAAATCTATGTGCTTCAAATAAGACAAATGGTAAGATCTATAAGGAATAAACTCCACCCCCCCCCACATATCCCACAAAGTATTTAATTGGTGGAAACAAAGACTTAGCATTCTTCTTTTTGGAATTTTTTAGCCCCGGGAATCTTTTAACATTTGGTCCAAATGAAAGCCAAGTATGATGAAGATGTTTCTCCCTACTTCAATCCATTCTCCATTCAAGCATGAAAATGATTTTCCTAAAGCACAGGTCTGACCAATGAACTTCCACAGTTCCCTATTACCTGTTTACCAACTCCTCCACATGACCCCTCACACATCATATACTCTTCAATTTAGTGACAGTGGTCTCTTTACTTTTCCATTAAACAAGATGCTCCATCTCCTAACTCTAGGCATTTTCACTGGCTGTGCTTCATGCATGGAGTGTTCTCCTTCCTCATCACCCTTCATGGCTTCCTTGAAGTTCCGGATGAAATTCCACCCTCTACAGGATGCTTTTCCCAATCTCTCTTACATCTAATGTCTTTCCTTTCTTGATTATTTCCTGGTGCATACACCAAAATGTGTGTGTGTTTATACAATTTTCCATTTCCACATCACAGGGGTTAGGGGTGTAGCACCCCCATGAAAATCTGCATAATCTGCATCTGGAAAATCTGCATAAAAATTTTTGGCCCTTCCCAGAGGAGGTCTGAATTTTTTTCTTTTTCTTTTATTGGGTGTTTACAGCATTAAAAAATAAAATATATTGATATTATACAATACTACACATATAGTTTATGCATTTCTGAGTTGCTAAACTTTTCTGTGTCATCTACGACTTCCACAACTCCCCCAAAAATTCCCATTTCATTTCTTATGCCAACCTGCAAACTACTGAAACTGCAATGGCGAATGTTGCAATGCAGAAAGAATAACTCTGTGTGTGTATGTGTGTGTGTGTGTGTGTTTGTGTGAGTGGTTGTGTGTGTATATATATATATATATATATGTGTGTGTGTGTGTGTGTGTGTGTTTGCATATGTATGCACATTTATGTATATGGATGCTTGTGTATATATACATGTGTGTGTGTGTGTGTGTGTGTGTGTGTGTATATATATATATATAATTTATACCTACTTATATAGCTGTTTGCATGTTATTCCTTGCTTCCCCCCATTACACTGTGACCTCCATGAGGTCAAGGATGCTTTTTGCCTTCCTTTCATATTCCCAGTGCTTAGCACTAGGCTTAGCCCTTAGAAGAACTTTAATAAATGCTTGTGGATTGATTGAATGATATACCTTCAGACTAGGCCTCTGGCTTCTTCCATCATTGTAAGCCAGCTCTTCCCATCTTGGAATAAGTTTCCATGGTAAAGAATCTTTGGTATCCAGAGTTTCTGAAGCCATGTTGTGATATCTCCCAAATCAGGAGAAAAGCTGTTTCCCAGACCAGAATATTAGCCGTGGGGTAAAAAGTGTGTTGGATTTAGAGTCAGGAGACCTGGACATGAAGTCCAACCTCGTTATTTCTTACCTGTGTGACCCTGAGCCCCTTTTTAGGTCACAGATCTCTCACCTTTAAGATGAGGAAGTTGGTACTCATGAGCTCTAAAGTCCCTTCCAGCTCTGGGAGTTTGTGATTCTGAAATATTTGCCGCTGAGAATCAATATAAAAACAGAATGCACCATTAACTTCTAATTTATAATGACTGAGTTTCCTAATCCATTAAGATCTGACTAAACTGGAAATCACAGCAGCAGCACCAAGGGTGGTTGGGGAATTGCCTTCTTTGTCTCTGAGGCACTGCATCATTTTCTGTATCACAAGAGTATTTTCATTTTCCTTTCCTCTTTTTCCCATACTTCTTTTTCCCCCTTTACTCCTCTGCCTTCCTCCCTTCTTCCATCTCTTATTTCCATCATCATCATTATCTCATCATCATCCATCATCATCAACAATGACAACAAGAAGCAATAATTAAGTGTTTATTATATGCTGGGCACTGAGGATACAAAGACAAAAATACAGTCTGTGAGTCCTCGCTCAACTTCTAAATGGAGAAACAATATGCGAATGAACTCTGCACACAAAAGATTTATATGGTACAAATAGGTGGTGAACTTGAGGGAAATCAAGAGCAATGGATTGGAGAGGGGACTGTGAAAGGCTTCTTATACAAAGTGGAATTTGAGATGATTCTTGAAGGAAGCCAAGATGCAGAAGGAAAAAAAAAACATTTTAGGGATGAGGGATAGTGAAGGAAAGCTCCAGAGTAGGAACAATTTCTTGTATGAGGAAGATGGGAGGATGAATGGGAGAGGGGAAGGTGAGTTCTAATTTGAACATGGTGAGTTTGATATGCCTAGAATCTATCCAATTTAAAATGTCCAAGAGCTAGTTGGAGATATGAAACTGGTAGTCAGGGTAGATATGGTCGATGTATAAATAGATCTGAAAATCCTTCCTTCCTTAAATATAAATTGGACACCAATGTACAAATAATAAAGAATATTAAATACTAAGGAGGACATTTTTCAAGAAAAAAATAGATATGGTTCCTGACTTCAAAAAGCTTTGGATAATAAAACATCGAGTCATAAAAATTGATAGAGAAAACTAAATCTTCATTCTCTTCATCTACATGCACACATACACACTCACTCATTCACTCCAAATTTCACAGGTAAGGAAATTGTAACCCAACAGATGGAAATTGACTTGGCTAAAGTCACATAGGTAGTAAATAGTAGTGCTGAAATTTGAATTTAGAACCTCTGACACTAATCCACTATGGGAATAGCTTCTCTATCAGAGAAGAATCAGAGGGGCAATATTAGCATCTAAGAAGACTAGCAGCTAGAATTGCAGGAATCCAGGTCTGTGATCATAAAAGCTTGGACTAGGGTAGAGGCAGTAGAAATGGAAGGGTAAATATGAATCCTGGAAACACAACTAAGAAAAAAAATATTAGACTTCCTAAAAATGGAAAAAAGGATGGGGGAAGTAGTAGTAGTGGGGGTAGTATGACAGAGAATGTATATATATATATATATATATATATATATACACAAACACATACGAGTTGGAGGGATATAACTAATATCCATGTGGGCAGCAATTAGTGAACGCAAGAATATATATGAGGAAAATATTTATAAATATGTGCCTAACTATTTACAGATGAATATAACTAAGTATTATATGTATAAATATGAATGTAATTAAGAGTTAATGTGTGAAGCAAACTAAAAATGTTGAGGGATTTGAAAAAATCCCACTGAATTTCATTGAAACAAAGGGATGATTATTGAGCTCTCAGGAAGCTAAATATTCAAAGCAATTTTATGTTTCATTTTTCCTTTTATTTTTTCAAGAACCCTGTGACATAGACAGAGTAAATATCACCATGCCTATTTTATGGATGATGAAACTGAGGCTGAGAGTATTTGTTTGGAGAAGATAAGCTCAGTTTTTTTTTTAATAAACTAAAGTCCAAGTGGTCAGGATATGACTGTCTAAGGATGCCCTCTGGGAAAGCTAAAAATCTAACAATGTGATATTTGTTCATTGAGTCATTCAATGAATCAAACAAATTTAAGTGATAAAATCCCCAGAATGCTGTGCTAGGCTTCAGTGTAGTTGTAAAGTGAACAATGTGAAGTTTGTATGATAGAGAGCCTGCCCTCCTGGGGCTTACAGTCTGTTTAGACTATAAAATACAAACATAAATGCCTATAAAATTCCATATCCCCTAAAGAATGCATAGGAAAAGGGCAATACAAAGTTCTGTGTGAGGTCCCAGAAGGATGATAATTACCAATTTATAAAACTCTCCATCTTGTCCCCTTGTTCCTTGATGGAGTATCTCGCATTCTGAATCTGTAAATGTGAGATTCTATTCACTGCATTCCATGCCCATTCAATGAGAATATCTGAGCCATTTCTAGAAGGCTGTAAGAGTGCCTGAAGCTAGAGTGTTGGGACTCAGACAGCGCCGGACAATTTTTTTTTCCTGTTTTATGTCCTTTGAAGCCAAATGTTATTCATTCCATTAACTTCATCTCAAATTCCAGAGCTGGACTTCTTAGGGGTCAGTGAAAACCAGGGCCAAGGAGCTATAATTTTAGGCTGTCCATATATCAGCCTGTTTCAAGTGTAATGCACCTGTTCAGTACTTGATTAAATCATGCACTGGGGAGTAATTTTTACTTTAAATTTCATTTAATATGAAAAGTTTTATAGTTGCCTTTCTTTACACTCTTGTCACTCACTAATGTTATCCCTCCAATACTCTGCCATCCACATGGTTCTCTTCTTTGAAACAAAGAAAAGCAGCTAGGAAACAAACACCACCACCTGATAAAGTGACTCTCTCTTAAAGCACGTATAACAGACCTCCTCCTCTCCATGCCAGTACAGGTACACCTAATACTCCACCTTTCTTGTGAGACCGAACACCTGTGCCCTGTGTTTAATCTGTATTCTAGCTATACAATTGTTTTTTACAATTAATCTGAATTCTGCTGAGTTTTAGTGATTTTCCTTCTTTCTGCAAGTCAAGCCATCCCTCAGTCACTAAGGTAATTTTCTCAAAGCACAGGCTTGACCATGGCACCCCAATACTTACCATTGCCTCCAGGATCGAATAGTTTTCTTGGACATTCAAGAATATTCCTAACCAAGCTCCTTCCTATTTTTCCAATCTTCTTAAATTTTACTCCTCCATACTCTTCAATCCAAAGGCACTGGTCTCTTGACTGTTCCAGGAACAAGATACTCTATCTCTGGGCATTTTCTCTGGCTGTCCCCCATGCATGGAATTCAGTCCTTTCTCTTCTCCAACTACTGACCTCCCTGCCTTCATTTAAAACCAATTAAAATCTCATCTTTTACTGAAAGTCTTCCCCTTCCCTCTTAATTCAAGTGTCTTCCCTCTGCCAGTTTCTTATTTATCGTGTGTATAGTCTGTTTAGTATATATTTACTTGCATGTTGTCTTGCTCATTGTACTTCTTAATGGCGAGGACTGTCTTTTGCCTCTTTTTGTATCCCCAGAACTTAGTACAGTGCCTGGAATTTAGTAGACGATGAAAACATATGATTGATTGAGGTACTAGACACCGTGCTAAGCACTAGGGATGCAAAGAATAGCAAAAAATATGCCCAGATCCCTATGAAAAAAATGTAAACAACTTTGCATGTAATAGACACATACAGGGCAAATTAGAAGAAAAAAAACTATCGGAGGGAGTATCTATAATCATTGTGGGTACATCTTAAGGTTTAGTCCTGAGTTCTCTTCTCTCTCTCTCTCTCTCTCTCTCTCTCTCTCTCTCTCTCTCTCTCTCTCTCTCTTCTGCTTCTGTTGATGAGTTCATTAACTCCCATGAGTTTATGTGTTATATCCATATGACTCCCAAACCTATATATCTATCCTTAAATTCTCTCCAGAGCTTTAGTCCCATAGGATCAACTGCCATCTGGTCATCTCTAAATGCATGTTTTCTTATAAGATCTCTCAAACTCAATATGTCCAAAACAGAATTTATTATCTTTTTCCCCTTGAACCCACTCTTCTTCTGACTTTTCCTATTGCTGATAAAGATGGTGTCATTTTTTGAATGTCACCCATATTTACCACTTCGTTACCTTTGAGTCCTCCCTCTCCCTCACTCCACATATCCAATCTTTAGCAAATCTAACTGCTTCTTCCTTTTCAAAATCTGTAACTCTCTCAAGTCATAGTTTGGCCACTCTAATTCAGGACCTCATTACTTCTCATCTGGACTACTACCATTTCTCTGCCTCATGTCTTTCTCCATTCCAATATATTCTCTACATCAATAACAAAGCAATTTCCCTATGATGAAGTTCTGTCCATGGCATTCTCCTGGACTCAATAATGTCCAATTGTGTGCGTAAGCAAAATGGGCTCCTTAGCACTTAGTTCAACAACTGCCCTTGAAGAGCTTGGCTTCTGTTTGCTTTGAGTAATTCAATGTATTTCATTGAGTCTTACTAAGTGCTAAGCCCCAGGCCCAAACCCATATTAGGTGTAAAACCTATGTGGGTGTGTGGATTGGCAACTAAGGTGGGGCCTGAGGTGGGGCTAACTCCAGGGAGGGCCTCGTTTACATGTCTGGGACAGCAGAGGCTTTTAGACCACGTGGGTTTAAGTCCCCCTCTTTGTGAGGATTCTAGGTCACATGGGTAAGTTGGGTGTGTGACTCACCCGACACTGGAAAAGATATAAAACCAGGGGTTGGCCTCGTCTTCCTTGGAGCTCTTTGCTGCAGCGGTGGTGGCTCGTGTGACTCTGGGCCAGCCCTTGTTCTGAGCTCCCGGGCTGAACCTAGATGTTGGTAACTATGAATTGTATTGGGTCTGTCTATTGATATTTGTAATTTGTTTGTATTTTGCTCTGAAGTTTAGTATGCTGGCTTTTTCCCCTGAACTAAATGAATGATATTTGTGTGCTGAATTAAAGTAAGCTTGCCAACCCCTTCACCTTGCTTTCCTTAGTTAAGCAGATCAAAAGAACCTGTGCTGTTGGCAGCTTTCTAGATGCTGGCTGTGGGTGGATCTTACACCCCTACAGAAACTGCTAGCCAGATTGTTGAAACGCCAATGGATCTGTATTGCCTCTAGGATGAAACAAAATTTATCATTTTGTATTCTAAAGCCTTCGCAACCTAGATGCAATCTACCTTTCTAGGCTTACCATACATTATCCCCATCTCCACAATCTATGGTTCAACTGAACTGGCCTTACTGCTCCTAACATATGACACTTAACTTCTATCTCAGTTTCCTCATCTACAAAATGAGCTGGAGAAGGAAATGGCAAATACCTCCCATATCTTTGCCAAGCATACCCCAGATAGGGTCATGAAGGGTCAGACACGACTGAAAAACAACTACATAATAACAATAACATCACCTACCTTACACGGTTGTTGTGAGGGTCAAATGATAGATTAACTGTAAAGTGCTTATTTCAATTGCTTGCACATAGTGGGTGCTTAAGGAACATTTGTTCTCTTACCCTCTTATCCAAGCATTAGAGAACCAAGTATTTATTTTATAAGTATTTTATACAGACAAATATATATATATATATATATGTATATATATATATATAAATGTGTGTGTGTGTGTGTGTGTGTACAATCCCTGAATAGAATGTAAGCTTCTTGGGGGCAGGAAGTATTTTGGTTTTTGGTCACAAAGCTATAGAGAGAACAAAATATTTATTTTACAAAAATTTTATACAAATTTTATATACATATATACATGTACAAATATATAATATATACATATACATAAATATATATGTATATATATGTATGTGTGTATGTGTGTATATTATATATACATATATTTGTGTGTGTGTGTATATATATGTGTATATATATATATATATATGTATATATATATATATATTATATATATATGCATATATATGTATGTTGGATCCCTGAATAGAATGTCAGCTTCTTGAGGTCAGGAAGTATTTCATTATTTGTAATTATTTCCCCAGATCCTTTCACATAGCTGGTGCTCAAAAATGCTTATTAATACATTATTTGGTATATTGCTATCTATGTTTTGCTTACTCAGTTTTGGATGAGTTCACACAAATCCGCCATGTTTCTTTGAATTCCTCATATTAATTGCTCCTTAGGGTAGAAGAACATTAGGTTATTTTCAACCACAAAACCATTGAGGTGAATGCTAAGAAATTATGAAGGCCAACACTAACAAATATGTGTAAGCCCCCCTTCTTTGCCCCCACTCCTTTGCAGAGGTGGGGATCCGCAGGCATATAATATCACAGTTTTTCAATGTGTTGATTGTTTTTGATTAGTTTTGTTTTTCTTTTTCTTCTTTGATATGAATAGACTTTTGAGAAGGATAAGGAAGAAAAATATAAAGGAACATGTAAGTAACATATAAACAAAAGTTATAAATAAAATCTAGTTTAAAATACATAGTTTGCAACATCCCAATATGTTCATCCATTCCTCGCCTGATGTTCTCACCTGATGGGCATCCCCTCTGCTTCTTTTTTCTGTCTACCACATAAATTACTATTATAAATATTTGGGTATACATGAGTACTTTGTATATCTTGGCAATATATGCCCAAGGGATATTAGACATCCAGAAACCTTTGTCTCATAATTCCCAATTATTTTCCAGAAGGGTCAAACTAATTTACTGTTCCACCAGAAATGGATTAGTTTTTCTTTCTCTCCAAAGTCCTGCAGAAATGGATGGTTTTCATCTTTATCATCATTGGGGAAGTGGTCTTTTAAGGAATACCTTGAATTTGCCATTGGAATTAATAAGCTGATACTGTTTAGTCCTTCCTAGTCCTTCAAGTTACTCTGTGAGGACTCCAAACTGTGTGTTTTCCTTGAAAATTCAAATCCCGTTTCATTAAGCCTGCTGGAACCCACAACAACTGCAGGGTAAGTTTTACAAAGCACAAACATCTAGTAATTAAAATCTAGTCGTTCTAAATACCCAAAGCTTTGACAATGGAAGACTCTGGCAGATTTGCCACCTAGGAAGCAGGAGGCGGTCAGGGGGCTTGTCTCGTCACCCAGCATGGCTCAAAGCACAAACCCCCAAATGAAACAAAGTGAATTAGCTTCCCTCCAAATGTAGCTGAACAAATAGCTGTGTTGTCCTCTGACTTCTTGGAAGTGTGCAGCTCCACCCGCCCCCCTCCCCCACCATGGAGTTCTGGGATGAAAGGCCAGAACCAAAAAACAAAGCTCCTCCATAGACGAGTCTCTTCTTTGTGGCTGGAAAATAGAAGCTTTCAACAGACCCAGAGACAGAAATCTCCAAAGAAGTAGCTACCTGCCTCGTTAAAGAAAAATCAGGATTTTGTGGCAACGTTCAAAAGCATGTTTTATTTAAAGACAGGCCCGGCTGCTTCTGCTGGCTCCCTGATCCTTTGTTATTTATTACTGAAAGTGTTTACAAGAAAATGAGGTCTCTTCTGAAATGTTCATCCCCCTGCTGCTTAATATCTGACTCCAGTCATTCTCCTCCATTAGCAATAACGGAGTTAGGCAAGAGTTTGGTCCAACCTCCCTCCCACCCCAACCCCTTAACCACTGGACAGAACATGGAGACCTGAGAAGTTGGCATGCACCCACCCTCCCATTTTCCCTTCTTGCCCTTCTCCTCCTTCCCAGATGCTCTCTGAGCTCTAGCAAGGTGGAGAGGGCAAAGCTAAAAGTTCTCCTGGTCAGAGGCAGTTTTCAAAAACAGCCTTCCCTTGGCTGTCATACAGATCCAAACATGGATTACATCTGAAGACAGAAGAAGAAAACTAGAACATTCTGAAATGAGGGAGGAAAGAAAGGAGGGAAGGAAGAATATCCAGAATTTGAATGTGTGGCTTTTTGTGACTAATGTGGAAACAGGTTCAATATGAATGTATACATAGAGCCTACATCAAATTACATGCCATCTTGGGGTGGGGGAGGGGAGAGATGGGGAGAAAAATTGGAACTCTAAATCTTATGGAAGTGAATGTTGAAAACTAAAAATAAATCCATAAATTTAAAAACAAAGATTTTCAAAGTACTTTAGAAAAACTGTATACGGGGCGGAGCCAAGATGGAGGCTGGTAAGCACGGACTAGAGTGAGCTCCGTACCCGAGTCCCTCCAAAAACCTATAAAAATGGCTCTGAACCAATTCTAGAACGGCAGAACCCACAGAACAGCAGAGGGAAGCAGGGCTCCAGCCCAGGACAGCGTGGATGGTCTCTGGGTGAGGTCTATTCCACACGGAGCTGGGAGCTGGGAACGGAGTGGAGCAGAGCCCAGCCTGAGCAGTGTGGACGATCCAGACCAGAAGCCGGGCGGAGGGGGCCCTAGCGCCCTGAATATGTGAGCTGCGGCAGTTACCAGTCCCCCCTCGACCCACAAACACCAAAGACTGCGGAGAAGGTTAGTGGGAAAAGCTGCGGGAGTGGAAGGAGTTCGTGGTTCGGCTTCCAGCCCCGGGGGCAGCAGAGGTGGGGCAGCTACAGCTGTTGTTACTTCCGGCTCCAGGCCCACCTGGTGGGAGGAATTAAGTGGCAGATCAGAGCAGGAGTGCAACAGCCTGCTGAAGATCTAAGTCCAGCCTGGACTGGGGGTCCTTGGGGAAGGAGGAGTGCGGCTCTGACAGAGCTGGCACCTCCCCCCCAAATGTAGAACATAGAACTCGTTAGTCTACAAGCAGTCATACCCCACTGAAAAACTCAAGGGTCAAGTTAGTTGGTTGGGAATATGGCCAGGCAGCGAAAACGCGCCCAGATTCAGTCTCAGACTTTGGATTCTTTCTTTGGTGACAAAGAAGACCAAAACATACAGCCTAAAGAAGACAACAAAGTCATAGAGCCTACAACAAAAGCCTCCAAGAAAAACATGAACTGGCCCCAGGCCACAGAAGAACTCAAAAAGGATTTGGAAAAGCAAATTAGAGAAGTAGAGGAAAAATTGGGAAGAGAAATGAGAAGGATGCGAGAAAACCATGAAAAACAAGTCAATGACTTGCTAAAGGAGACCCAAAAAAATACTGAAAACTACACTGAAGAAAACAACACCTTAAAAAACAGACTAACTCAAATGGCAAAAGAGCTCCAAAAAGCCAATGAGGAGAAGAATGCCTTGAAAGGCAGAATTAGCCAAATGGAAAAGGAGGTCCAAAAGACCACTGAAGAAAATACTACTTTAAAAATTAGATTGGAGCAAGTGGAAGCTAGTGACTTTATGAGAAATCAGGATATTATAAAACAGAACCAGAGGAATGAAAAAATGGAAGACAATGTGAAATATCTCCTTGGAAAAACCACTGACCTGGAAAATAGATCCAGGAGAGAGAATTTAAAAATTATTGGACTACCTGAAAGCCATGATCAAAAAAAGAGCCTAGATGCCATCTTTCAGGAAATTATCAAGGAGAACTGCCCTGATATTCTAGAGCCACAGGGCAAAATAGAAATTAAAAGAATCCAACGATCGCCTCCTCAAATAGATCCCAAAAAGAAATCTCCTAGGAATATTGTTGCCAAATTCCAGAGCTCCCAGATCAAGGAGAAAATACTGCAAGCAGCCAGAAAGAAACAATTTGAATATTGTGGAAACCCAATCAGAATAACCCAAGACCTGGCAGCTTCTACATTAAGAGATCGAAGGGCTTGGAATGCGATATTCCGGAGGTCAATGGACCTAGGATTAAAACCTAGAATCACCTACCCAGCAAAACTGAGTATCATGTTCCAAGGCAAAATATGGACTTTCAATAAAATGGAGGACTTCAAGCTTTCTCAGTGAAAAGACCAGAACTGAATAGAAAATTTGACTTTCAAACACAAGAATCAAGAGAAGCATGAAAAGGTAATCAAGAAACGGAAATTGCAAGGGACTTACTAAAGTTGAACTGTTTTGTTTACATTCCTACATGGAAAGATGATGAGTATGATTCATGAGACCTCAGTATTAGGGTAGTTGAAGGGAATATGCATATATATATGCATATATATATATGTTTATGTATATATATAAGTGAATGTGTATGTATGCATGTATCTATGTGTATATGTATGTATGTGTATGTATGTGTATATATATATATATATATATGTAAAAGAAAGAGAGCAGACACAGGGTGAGTTGAGGATGAAGGGAAGATAGCTAAAAGAAATAAAATGAAATTAAGGGATGAGAGAGTAACATACTGAGAGAGGGAGATAGGGAGAGATAGAATGGGGTGGATTATCTCCCATAAAGGTGGCAAGAGGAAGCAGTTCTAGGAGAGGAGGGGAGTGGGCAGGTGAGGGGAGAATGAGTGAACCTTGCTCTCATCAGACTTGGCCTGAGGGGGAATACCATACATACTCAGTTGGGTATCTTACCCCACAGGAAAGAAGAGGGAGGAAGATAAAAAAAAAAAAAAATAAAAGGCAGGGGGATGATGGAGTGGAGGGCAGATGGGGGTGGAGGTAATCAAAACAAACACTTTGGAAAGGGGACAGGGTCAAGGAAGAAAAATCAATAAAGCGGGATGGGTTGGGAAGGAGCAAAATGTAGTTAACCTTTCACAACATGAATAGTGTGGAAGGGTTATACATAATAATACATGTGTGGCCTAGGTTGAATTGCTCAACTTCTTAGGGAGGGTGGGTGGGAAGGGAAGAGGGAAGGGAATTTGGAACTCAAAGTTTTAAAATCAGATGTTCAAAAACAAAAAAACTTTTTGTATGCAACTAAAAAATAAGATACACAGGCAATGGGGCGTAGAAATTTATCTTGCCCTACAAGAAAGGAAGGGAAAAGGGGATGAGAGGGGAGGGGGGTGATAGAGGGGAGGGCTGACTGGGGAACAGGGCAACCAGAATATACGCCATCTTGGAGTGGGGGGGGAGGGCAGAAATGGGGAGAAAATTTGTAATTCAAACTGTTGTGAAAATCAATGCTGAAAACCAAATATGTTAAATAAATAAATTGCATTAATAAAAAAAAAAAAAGAAAAAAAGAAAAGAAAATACAAAAAAAAAAAAAATACTGCAAGCAGCCAGAAAGAAACAATTTGAGTATTGTGGAAACCCAATCAGAATAACCCAAGATCTGGCAGCTTCTACATTAAGAGATCGAAGGGCTTGGAATGCGATATTCCGGAGGTCAATGGACCTAGGATTAAAACCTAGAATCACCTACCCAGCAAAACTGAGTATCATGTTCCAAGGCAAAATATGGATTTTCAATAAAATAGAGGACTTTCAAGCTTTCTCAGTGAAAAGACCAGAACTGAATAGAAAATTTGACTTTCAAACACAAGAATCAAGAGAAGCATGAAAAGGTAATCAAGAAACGGAAATTGCAAGGGACTTACTAAAGTTGAACTGTTTTGTTTACATTCCTACATGGAAAGATGATGAGTATGATTCATGAGACCTCAGTATTAGGGTAGTTGAAGGGAATATGCGTGTGTATATATATATATATGTTTATGTATATATATAAGTGAATGTGTATGTATGTATGTATCTATGTGTATATGTATGTATGTGTATGTATGTGTATATATATATGTGTGTGTTTATATATGTATATATATATATATATATATATATATATATATATATATGTATGTATGTAAAAGAGAGAGAGCAGACACAGGGTGAGTTGAAAATGAAGGGAAGATATCTAAAAGAAATAAAATGAAATTAAGGGATGAGAGAGTAACATACTGAGAGAGGGAGACAGGGAGAGATAGAATGGGGTGGATTATCTCACATAAAGGTGGCAAGAGGAAGCAGTTCTATGGGAGGAGGGGAGAGGGCAGGTGAGGGGGGAATGAGTGAACCTTGCTCTCATCAGATTTGGCCTGAGGGGGAATACCATTCATACTCAGTTGGGTATCTTACCCCACAGGAAAGAAGAGGGAGGAAGATAAAAAAAAAAAACATAAAAGGCGGGGGGGGGATGATGGAGGGGAGGGCAGATGGGGGTGGAGGTAATCAAAACAAACACTTTGGAAAGGGGACAGGGTCAAGGGAGAAAATTCAATAAAGCGGGATGGGTTGGGAAGGAGCAAAATGTAGTTAGCCTTTCACAACATGAGTATTGTGGAAGGGTTATACATAATAATACATGTGTGGCCTAGGTTGAATTGCTCAACTTCTTAGGGAGGGTGGGTGGGAAGGGAAGAGGGAAGAGAATTTGGAACTCAAAGTTTTAAAATCAGATGTTCAAAAACAAAAAAGTTTTTGTATGCAACTAAAAAATAAGATACACAGGCAATGGGGCGTAGAAATTTATCTTGCCCTACAAGAAAGGAAGAGAACAGGAGATGAGAGGGGAGGGGGGTGATAGAGGGGAGGGCTGACTGGGGAACAGGGCAACCAGAATATAAGCCATCTTGGAGTGGGGGGGAGGGTAGAAATGGGGAGAAAATTTGTAATTCAAACTGTTGTGAAAATCAATGCTGAAAACCAAATATGTTAAATAAATAAATTGCATTAAAAAAAAATCAACTCACCCAGTAAAAAAAAAAAAAAAAAGAAAAACTGTATACTTTTATCTTTGTGACGACCTTGGGAGGGAGGTGCTCTTATTAGCTCCATTTTACAAATGAGGAAATGGAGACAGAGATTAAGTGACTTGCCCAGGGTCACAAAACTAAAGTATCAGAGGTCAGATCTGAAGTCAGGTCTTCCTGATTCCAGGTTCAGTGATATATCCATCACATTGCCATGTTGAGTCTAAAATGACTGGGTTAGGTAGATCCTTCCTCAGATTTTCTTCTAACTATTATTTAAAGTTTTGTTGACTCAGTGACCCATTGTTCGAAGTCCTGCTTGTCAGTGTTGAGGGTGGTGTCACCCAGTCTGCAGCTTTTGTATCTGCAGCTATCCATCACCCCCTACCTCTTAGCCTGCACCTAGTGGCAAATGAGAAGAAGCTGAGATGCATTGGCCTAGTTCCTTTGGCTGACATAGAACTACCCATCTTGTCTTCATCTCATGAAAATTTAGCAAGAAAAGCTGGCTCCATCTTGAATCCCTTGCTGATTGCTAGTGATCTGCCCTTGATATGTTGCTACCTTGACATATTTTTCAGTAAATTCTGTTTAATTTTTCTTTTCCTGAGATTTGCCTCATTAATCAGGATGAAAGCCTGACCAAAGAATTTTCCTTTTAATACTATGATCCATTACGAATTTGGTCTCATGTTAGTTAAAAAGACAAAAAAATATTTTCCCTCTACAGATTTGTTTATATTAGTCTCTCCCAATGTATATATTTGTGTGTATATCTTTCTCTCTCTCTCTTGTCTCTATCTGTCTTTGTCTCTCACTGTGTTTCTTGCTCCCTCTTTCTGTCTCTGTCTCTTTTTCTCCCCTCTGTCTCTGTCTCTCTGTCTTTGCCTCTCTCTGTCTCTGTCTCTCTCCATCTCTCTCTCTGTCTCTCTCTGTCTCTGTCTCTCTCTGTCTCTCTCACTCTCTGTCTCCCTCCCCTCCCTTCTGTCAAATATCCTATCCACCTTGGCTGCCGCTTTATCCTGAAGTCTGCCTTTGGCTGTTCCACCAGTCTTGTAACTTTATCCTTTCAATCTCATGCAGCATATTTAATTTCATCTTTTTTAGTACATTTAGCATTTATTATTGCATTATATCATTAGCTATATTTGCATATTATGTGAGGGAGTTACATAGCCTTTGTAGATGCCTGCATAAGTGATTACAGTCTGAGGAGACATTTCCATCATAAATCTGACTCCAGCCCTCTTAAGATCCTCTTCTGCATAAGAGTTGATCATTTTACCCAACTGATTCAATTTAATCTAATTCCATTTCAATATATAAATATTGGGATGCATATAATTTAAATATATTAAATATGTAATATCAATATGTAAAATATATGTATAAATATATAATATTTATTTAATATAACTATACCTTAAAGCGCCTACTGTGTGGATACTGTTTTAAGACCTGGAGATACAAAGGCAAAAAATCCAACCATATAAAAATCAAGTTGGCCCCTGACTTCAAAGATCTTACATAGCTCATGATGGAAGATACAAATGAGACCTGAACAGTTAATTATCATTCACAGTAATCTGCTAAAAGCACTAAAAATCTCTATCAGTCAGGAAAGGCGGCTGAACTGAGTCTGGAAAGAATTCCAACTGACAAAGAGAGGGATAGAGTGTATTCCTGGGATGGTGAATGGCCTCCCCAGTGCAGGGAGGGGTGATAAGTCAGATTAAATGGTCAGAAAGGACTAAGGCTGAAAGGTGTTAGTGTTGTTCAAATTAGGACCTCTTCTATAACCTTTGACAGCATAGCTCCAATAGAGGAATTATCCTTAGCTGAGTTACAGGGATGGCGCTCCCTCCAAGTCAGAAAGGAAGAGGGCAAGAGCAGATAATACTCTACTGAGGAAGCTTGAGGAGTAGGGGTCAGAAGCTGATAAACCTTCCAGTAAATAGACTCATTCTTCTTAATGATGAATAAGACCAATCAACCATTCAACAAGCATTTGAGAAGAAAATAGCTATAACAATATGGGGGTTTTCTACATGTTTTATATCATTTGATTCTCACAGCTACACTGTGAGTTAGGTGCTATCATTGTTCCCATTTCACCAATGAGGAAATTGAGGTTGAGTGACTTGCCCAGGGTCAAACAGCTAGTAGGTTTTTGTGGAAGGATTTGAACTCAGGTTGTCCTGACTCTAAGACCCATATTCTATATATTATTCTAGCCAGTTGCCTCATTTATTAAGTTCTTATTATGAGGCATGAACTGCTGTGAGCACTAGGGTTGCAAAGTAAAATGAAACACCAAACCAACACAAACATAATCTTTGACATGAGGAGCTAATATTCTAATGGGAGAGACAACATATACATTAATCATGAAATACAGCATAAATACAGAATGAATGGGAGTTAACATTTGAGGGCAGCTAGGAAGACAGGAAAGGCCACCTATGGGTAGGAGGATTTAAGGTGATTATTAAAGGAAGCCAGATATTACAAGAGGTGAATGGAGGAGGGCAAACTTCCCAGGTAAAGGGTGCAGTTAGTACAAAGGTATCCAGACTGGGAATGTAGTGTCCTATGTAAGAACCAGTATGTGGGCCTGTCTAGCTAATGCCTAAGAAGACTGGATAATTAGAAAAGGGGCAGGTTGTGAAGGCCTTTAAATACCAAATAAAACACTTCATATTTAATCCTGGAGAGGACAGGAGCCCCTGGAATTGATTGACTAGAGTGGGGTTGGGAAGTGGTAGTGCTCTGAGTGGAGTGGAAGATGGATTAGAGCAGGGGTGGGAAACCTGCAGCCTTGAGGCCTCAAGGAGACAGGCTCCCCACCCCTGGATTAGAGGTTTGAAACAGAGAGGACAATTAAGAAGCTATAGTAATAGTCCAAGAAAAAGGTGACAAGGACCTGAGCTAGGGTGGTGATTCTATGTGTGCAGAGAAAGAGGCATGTAGGAGAGATTTTGTGGAGAAAGGAAATAAAAGATTAGGCAACTGACTAGATATGAATGAGTTATTGAGTGAAACTGAACTTGGGTGAAGAAAAGACGGTAGTATCCTAGATAGGGCACTAGGTGGCACCATAGTGGATAGAGCGCTGGCCCTGGAGTCCAGAGGGTCTGAGTTCAAATTGGACTTCAGGCACTTTCTAGTGCATGAACCTGGGTAAGTCACTTAACCCTCTTTGCCTCAGTTTCCCCATCTGTAAAATGAGATGGAGAAGGAAAGTATCTTATCTAGTATCTTTGCCAAGAAAAAAAAAACCCAAATGGGATCACTAAGAGTAAGATACAATTAATTAATTAAACAACAACAGTGGCCTAGATAGTAATAAAGAATTTGGAAGAGAGGTGGGTTTAGGGGAAAAGTTAATGAATTCTGTTTTGGACATATTGATTTTGATATGCCTGTGGGAAGTTAAGGCTTCTGCCTATCTTTCCACAAGCCTAAAGGGTTAATGTGCTCATGAAAGCAAGGGATTTTAATCCTTACAATATTAATTAAAGTGAAAACTGCAGATGGTGTTTAATAACAGCCCAGTCCCAGAAGGTTCCATTCTCTTTACCTAAATCAAACATATCATAAAGTTGGCACGGGCATCACTGAGTCTGGACCGACCACATCTGGCCAGGGACACATACTCTCGCTTAGCATCAATGTAACAAACTACCTCTATTACTTATGCAGATGTGGTTTAAGATGGTTTGCTGGCCTAATTTTCACCCACTCCCTTACTTCCAGTACCCCTCCCCCTTAACAAAGAGGTTATTAATGGATTGCCAACATTAGCAGTAGAGACCATGAAGAAAAACTGGCTCAGAGAAATGTGTCCCTCCTTTCTGGGCTTTAAACGCCTGCCACCCTGCAACCTAATTTTGTCACCAGGCACACAGGACTGTGTTAATTAAAGCGACACCAAGGACAGGAGAATCTGAGATCCCTGACTGATGGCTGAAAACATATAAATATGCATCTTCCTTCTGTCTCCAATGGAGGAGAAACATTGCCAGGGTAAATCAGCATAATACAGCCACAGGAAATGGATGAGGAATCTCTGCGGCTCTCCCCCTGAACCAAAGCGCTTGTTACCTTCCCATATTTCTCAAAGCAGGTCAAGGAAGTTGTATCAGCCACTGTGTGCTTGCATCTTGTTTCATAAATGACAAGGCTATAACTTTATTGAAAGTGTCTGTGCTATGACTGGCAGGCCCTGAGGAGATGAGAAATGGGGCATCTCACATGTACATGTGTGGATATGTTGTGTGTGTGTGTGTGTGTGTGTGTGTGTGTGTGTGTGTGTAAAATACTTCCCCAGTTTGGGAGAAAGTTATGGATGCTAAATTGTGGAACAGTGTGCTTCTCTGCATTTTCCTTCTTGTAAAATAAGCTTGCATGCTGCACTGCAGTATTTGCTCAGAATCTTTTGGCATTAGAAGGAACCCCTGAAGCCATATAATTCAACTTATATGGATATAGGAACCCCCTTGACTAGGACCACCATAAGTGGGCATTCATTCTTTTCTTGATTAGGGAAAACTCAGTACTGCCGGAGGCAGACCATCCTATTTTTGACAGCTTAATTGTTAACACACTCTCTCTCTCTCTCTCTCTCTCTCTCTCTCTCTCTCTCTCTCTCTCTCTCTCTCTCTCTCTCTCTCTCTTTCTCTCTCTCTCTCTCTCTGTCTGTCTCTCTCTCTCGGGAACATTTGCCTCTCTGTGACTCCCACCTACTGCTCTTAGTTTTGCCCTCTGGAGTCAAGCAGAAATAGTCTAATGCCTCTTCCTGACAGTCCCTCACACACTTGAGAACAGCTATAAATTTCCAATTAAGCCTTCCTTTGTTTCTACCAAATTCCTCTACCACTAATTTTCTCAAAGAAAATTCCTCATTTTCTTCAATGTATGCTTATAGGACATAGTCTTCATTTGCCTTATCATCCTAGTTACTGTCTTCTGCCTGGACCAGGATTTCAATGGCCTTTCTCAAATGTTAATCCTACAACTTAACACAATAAACCAGATTTGGTCTTATCAGGGCAATAGACACCTTGATTATCTCTTCTCTTCTTTCTCCCTTCCTGTACTTTTAATGCAGGCTAAGATAACATCTGTTTGTTTGTTTTTGGCTGTCATGTTGCACAGTTGGCTCATTCTAATATGACTATTTTTCCTTTCCCTCTCTTCAATCATTTTTTTTAGTATTATCCTAAATCATTAACTTTCTCATAGGGCTCAAACTATGAACAGGAAAATCCCAACATTTACTTCTACTATACTTACTAGTTAGGAATATTGAAAAAGAGATACCAGGTGTGTGAGGTAAATAAAATGTGAAGACTTCACAGGGAAGATATGTATAAATATATATCTATGTCTATGCTAAGAAATGTTTAAAAATCAAGAAATAAGGAAGTGACAAATTCTGAGGCCGTGAGAGTCTGATGGCTCAGCCTCTGGGAAAGTTGACCCTGAAACGTTTTGTTCTTTCTTCTGGTTCTGGTTGAAAGATTTGCTCTGTAAGGATAGGGGTCACTGTGACCTGCTTTCCCATGCTGTAAAAGTACTATAAAAGAATGGAGAGGGTCTCTCCCTCCCCTTAGCCTATTCTCCTTCTTTAGATTTATGGATGTCACCTCAGTTGTAATCCTAAGGGAATGGGAATTGGAGTTTCTGTGCCTCAGTTTCCTGGTTCTTTATCTAGCTTTCGTGCTCAGACTGTAAGCCCACCTCCCAGCCAATGGTGAGAAGAGTCAGAGGTGGGCGGGAATTCTCTTGTGGTTCTGCTGGTTTTGCTCTGTGCTAGCAGAGGATGCCCAATTCTCAAGAACTGAATAAAATTTATTTGTGTTCCCATCCTGAGATGGCTCCTTACTAACTTTTAATTGGTGAGGGTCTTGGAATGTTTGGCTTAGAGTCAGAAAGAGAAGAGGAGAAGAAGGAGGAAGATAAGGAAAAGGAAGGGAATGGAAAGGGGAAGGGAAGGGGATAAGCATTTATTAAGTGCCTATTATACATACACTGTGCTAAATGCTTTACAAATATTATGTCATTTGATCCTCATAACAAGCCTGTGAGCTAAATGCTCTTATTCTCATGCTCATTTTACAGTTGAAGAGACTGAGACAGAGGTTGAGTGTCTTGCTCAAGGTCGCATAGCTAGCAAGTCTCTGAATGCATTGAAATCAGGTCTTCCTGACTCTCAGCTCGATGCTTTATCCACTGTGCCACTAAGCTTGGGTTCCCATCTTGCCTGCTACTTTTTAGCTATATGTCCATGGGCAAGTCACTTAACATTGGACACCATATGGAATATTTTATGGGCTCATAGCTCTAGAGTCAGGAAGGAATTAAGAGGCCATCTAGTCCAACCATTTTATGAATCTTTATTTTGTTAAGTGAAATAATTGAGGCTAAAGAACTTGCCTAAGGTTGAATAACTACCAAGGGTCAGAGATTAAATTTGAATCCAAGTCCCCTGACTCCAAAGTCAACACATTGAATTCAGACTCAGTTTCCTCATCTTTAAAATAGGGCTAAAAGAGCAACTTTGTTGTAAGGATTAGATGAGATAATGCAAGTGAAGAGCCTGATGGATGAGAATTACCATGTAAATATCAGTTACTATCATTTGAAAACTTGGATAGATTATTGTTTTTTCTTCTCCGTTGAAGCTCACTCTGTACAGCCTCATACTGACTTAAGGACTCAGTGGGAATGCCAGTATTCCAGGGCTTCTTAAATGTTTTCCATTAGGGACCATTTCAACACTTCTTAAAATGTGGGCAGGGGCCCCTGTTCCAGCTATCAGACTTTTCCCTGTTCTTCCCTTTTGGGATGCTAAGACTATCAAGTCTCCCCTTTGTTTGAATGTCTTTATTTTGGAATATTTCTCAGCACTGAGGCAATCAAGAATCATTGAATTATATATGATGTGGTGCTGGTGGTTGGATCTTTCTCACACCGATTTCTCACGTTCTAAAAGGTGAGCCTCAAGTGCTCCAGGGCCTTGAGACAGGTATTTAAGATCCATGATTGGCATTTGACTTTTGGGGATACACTCACTGAAAGAATGTGAGTGGCCAGACTCTGGGCAAGCCGTTGAACTCGCCCCCCTGGCTTTGTAACCCAGACAGGTAGATGTTTGTGCTTCTCCAGTAACTATGAATTGTGATTTGATCAGACAAGGTCTATCTATTGATGTTCGTAATTTCTGTTTGTATTTGCCTTGAAGTTCAGGGGGCTGATCTTTTCCCCCTGAACTAAGTGAATGATATATGTATATTTGATCAAACTGAGTTTGCTACCCCTTAAAGTTGCTTTCCATAGAAAAGCAGATCAAAAAACCTGTGTTGGCAGTCCTCTGTGTGCCGTGTGTTGGTGGACTTAAACAGTCATAGTAGCTGCTAACCAAATTGCTGCTATAACCCCATATGGTATTGTGACCTACAGTTTAAGAAGCAAATCTATACTATCAGGTGATTGGAGAGTGGAGGCCAGAATGGATCTACTTAAGCTAAAATAGGTCCAGTTCATTGATTCTTATGTTTGATATATTTGAAGTTCCACTCCTCTACAGGAGAAAGTTGGGTGAATATTTGAGCCTCAGAATCTGAGACAGGGATTGGTTCTCTCAGATAGCCTATTTTGTAGGTTATTTGGGGTCTGCCTTCTACATAGAGAGTTTTCCATACTTGGTGATTCTGAACCACGCAGGAATGTTCATGGTCATTTTCAAGGTCATGAATCTTGCCTAACAAGGAGGCATTTTTTTTTTTACTAACACAGGGCTTTTACCACAGCCCAGCATTTATTTCCTCCATCTCCTCTGCTTTTCATGTGTCCTCAAAAACTAGTTTCCAGGCCTGACCATCAGGCCATCCTGCTCCCAGTAGGCTCTTTTCCTTCCTGAATAATTTTCCCTGAATTGTGGCAGATGAGAGTCACTGAAATAGCCATAGTAACTTGCTCAGGTCTCTCAGAAGTCACAGCTTCTTATGCTAGTTCTGTGCTTGCATCTTTGGCACAGGGCCTTTGATTTTGTGAGCCCCAAAATCACATGCACTGTGGGCTCTTGCACAGCCTCTGTTAGAGATAGATAGATAGATAGATAGATAGATAGATAGATAGATAGAGAGAGAGAGAATAAAAAGCTGCTATGCGTATTGTATCGGTGGAATCCAGAGAGCCAACCCTGAACTGCCCTTCTTTTAGTATGAGTGGAATGAGGAGATGACTGCTTTCCTGCCATGAATTCATGGAATCCTAGATCTTCTCAGTTTCTTTTATCTTTTGCCTCCTTCTTCCTTAAATTAGGGGTTGGGAAGAATCAGGAATAATGAAAAGTGCTGGATTTGGTGTCCAAAGAGATGGATTTTTATTTGTGCCCTGATGCTTCTTTAAAAGCTTTTTGACCATAAATGAGGCACTTCCCCTCTACTGGTTTCAGGTTTTTTATCTGACAAAGGAGGAGAAGATGATGTATAAGATCTAAGAGCCTTCCTTTAGCTCTGTGTGAGAGAGATAAGTGGTGTAAGAAGAGGCCATCTGACGTTTCTATCTGGTCTCCATGTACTTTGGAAGACCACTCCTGCTCTAATCCTCTGGCACAAGGGAGACAACACTGGATCTCAAGACTGAGGATCTGGGTTCAAATCCATCTCTGTCACTTACCAACTTGACTTCGAGCAAATCACATAATCTGGGCCTCCTCATTTCCCACATTTGTATGATGAGGGGGATGACTCAATCTGGGCCCTTTGTGATCTCCTCTGAACCTGTGATGATTCTGTGAGTATTCCAATGAATAGCAGCAAGTCACATAGCAGCTGGTTTGACACTTCACACTGAGTCTTTGAGAAGGGGGGTGTTACCACTAACTCTCTTGTTCTGTTCATTTCAGTTCAACAGTACATTCACAAAAGACATACCATGTGAGCTTAGCCTTGAAAGATAGGTAGGTATTTTGTGGGTAGAAATGAAAATGAGAACATCAGGGGTAAAGAGAGGTGGGAGTAGAGCAGAGAGCAAGGTGACTAATTGAAACTAGAGTAAGGGAGTACTTGGGAAATTTGGCGATGGAGTGGGCTTTCACTCAGAGAAAAGGAGGCAGACTAAGAGGGAGAAGAACATGAGGAAATTGAATGGAAACTCAAGTGAAGGAATAAGGACACAAGGGAGAGAGAGAGAGAACATATTGGGATGTCAGTTCCTCTCTGTCTACCCGAATGTACCAGTTTATGGTCCCATAATCCTTCCATGATGGAGACCTGAGATACAGCTTGTGTCAGCTCTAAACTATCAGTTCTTGGAGGGCTACTCCACTCTTGGATTGACCCATGGCCAAGTTCTCTTTTAGATAAAGCCATAACTAGGGCAGGTTAACTGGGACTTTCATCAAAGATGCTCAACTTAAAGGGCATTGACAGCACTTGCAAACTGTCATTGGGGTAGAAACAGCATATCATACCTAGTTAACTAGAATAATGAATTAAAATGAGAAGTTAATTAATGGTATATTTCTTTCCTATGGACTCAGCACCCAGTTAAGGGTTTCCTTGGTTTTGCTTCTCCATTAGTAATCTCAAGAGATTAAGCCAAGCATGGTTAGTGGCGATAGCTTTGTTTATAGAAATGCTTGTATAGCTCTGCTCTCTGGCCATTCTTCATCTGCCTTGCAAGGTACAAATGTCCTCAGGACCATGTTATTTTTTGGTCATTCAGTTGTCTTCAGTCATGTCGAACTCTTCATTTGGGGTTTTCTCTGCAAAGATACTGGAGTGGTTTGTCATTCCTTCTCAAGCTCATTTTATAGATGAGGAAACTGAGGTAAACAGGTGTAAGTGACTCACACAGGGTCACATGGTAAGTGTCTGAGGTCAGACTTGAACTCAGATCTTCTAGACTTTAGGTCTGTAACTCTATCTATTGTGCCACCCAATAGCTAACCTCAGGCCAAGAGAAATGACATAAGATCCTCAGGGAGGAAAACATGATTTAATGCATAGGACCTTTGACAAAGTTCCAGAAGGTGTTGATTTCAATCCTGGCTTTGCCATTCACTGATTTAAGTCTTAGTCAGAAAGTCAGTGAATAAGGCAGAGCTCTAAGTTCTGGAGGTAAAAGAAAGGAAAAATACCTTCTGCCACTGAGGAGCTCATATTCTAATTGGGGACATAATAAATAACTAGGTGTCTACTAGATGCATAGAGGGATGTGTGTGGTGTATGTGTGTGTGTGTGTGTGTGTGTGTGTGTGTGTGTGTGTAGGATAAATTGGAGATAATCTCAGAGGAAAGAGTACAAGTGGTAGCATGGGGGAGGCCTCTTAAAGAAGGCTGGATGTCACCGTCTATAAAATTAGGAGGCCAGAGAAGATGACATCCAATTCTCTTCTCTCTGACAATCTATGCTTCTATCGATCTATGACAAACCCATCTCCCCTTTCCCATTGACTCCACTTCAAGTAAGAACTGCCCTGGCCTCCCCTCCCCCACCTGCTCTCACTGCCCCAACAGGCTTTCCCATGACTAAGGCTGGCATCACTGGTGCCCCTCCCAGCCTCTCCTGTGCAGGATCCCCCGTGCCCCCTCTGAATAGGGATGAGTGAGTCAGACAGACATTCTCCTCCTTCTCTATTCACTGGGTACACCCTTCAGGCAGCAGCACGGGAGGACACATCCCACACACTCACACACAAAGCCCCAGGCCAGGCATAGAAAGCATGAGATGTCTGTGACTTGTTTCTTAACATTTTAAGAGGAGAAACACCTGCTCGCCTGCTGAGTGTTTTGACAGTCGTCATTATATTGATAAGGTGCATTCCGCAGATGTGTTAAGATGGCTTCCTTTGAGCTCACACAGCCCTTCTGACCACCCAGTGGAGAAAGGAAACGCTCCCACGCAGACTTGCTCAGCACTGAAGCTGAGGCTACTCCCCTGCCCTTCCCCCTTCCCCTAAGGGTACCCAGGCAAAACAAGGAGAGAAAGGGGGTCAATGAAGGGAGCGCATACACACACACACACACACACACACACACACACACACCCCTGCAGGAAGAGATTTGCATCACTGAGCATTCTGGGTGATTTCTTTTCTAACTCTTCTCTGTATAACTGTGTGTATTCACTTGTCTGTGAATGTGTGTGCTTGTTTGCACTGCAAGGTGACAAAAACAAACCTTGGTGGCCAAGACAGAAAACCAGCTATTTCCTTTTTAGCATTGTTTAAGAAGAGACCCCAGGAAAGCAACATGGTACATTTTAAAACAACCCTGAATTTCAATCCAAGGGGGCTGGGTACAAATCCCAGTTCTGTACTTTGCTTGCTGTGTGACTTTGGGTGAGTTGCTGAACTTTTCTGACTGTCAATTTCCTTGCTGCGAAAAACAGGGCCTAGATGAGAGAATTTCTATGGTCTTTTCTAGCTCTAAATCCTATGATCACAATGGAGAGACATTCTTCATAGGTGGTATTACCACATTGCATTCTCCAAATGTCAAGAGTAAGTTGTTTAGAGAGCCAGTCCCAGAAGATCCTCAAGATAAATACCAGTGTCTTACTTAACAGGCAATATTTAACCTACAATGCAATAAGGGTAGCCATGGCATAATCAATGGCATAATCCCTCTGAAGCAAAGTTCTGGGTGTTCTACCCCACCTGGGGAATCTAAAGGGATGTGGAAGTCCAGGGCTTTTTAGCACTCAGAAGTGTCTGCCAAGAACCGGAAAACATGGCCTGTCAATGACCTCCACGCAAAAGGGAGAAGACACAGCAGGAGACTAGAGGGGAACACCATACCGATCGAACATGGGTCACCCACCAAATTCACACTGGCAAAGAAATAGCATTTGGGAAGCATTATCTAAATAAATTCCTTCTGTTCCCCAGAAGATAAACAGATTGTAAATCTCAGATAAAATCCAGTCTGAATCTGAAATAGTAGTGCTGTCACACACAGCCAAGTGCGCTGCGGACAAACACCCACACCCACACCCGCAGACACACACACACACCCACACACACACACACACACACACACACACACACACACACACACACACTTCAGACAGGAAATTGAACTCTGCATGTTAGCTAGATCATGAGCAAGCCAAAAGTTAGAGCTGCCTGGGACCAGAGAGGCAATCCGGTCTAAGCCACTCTTTTGGCAGATAAGGAAACTGAGTCTCAGAGATAGAAGGGAATTTCCTGACGTTGTATCTACTGGGTAGCAGGACTGAAATTTGAACCCTGATCTCCTGACTCCAAATCCAGAATATATTTTCCTAGATCATTTTAACAGCATGGTATAATGACAGATAAGGGCTCTCAATCTGGAGTCAAAAGACTTGGATTTTAATTTTGATTTTGTATTTATTGCTGCTGTGTGAAATCAGCCAATTCTACTCTCTAGACCTGTGGAGGGGTCGAGGGAGAAGAAGAAGTGAATCTCTAAAGTCTATTCTAGCTCTAGTATTTCATTGTTTAACTTCTGAACTAACCAGTGCCAGGATATTTTGAATATTTCTGTTCTACTTCTTCCTTCTCTAAAACTGTTCAAGGAATTCCTCAGCCATAGAATGCTCAATATCTGTCGGTTTGTCAATGACACCTAGCTCTCCTTGACAGTAACAAAGCAGCTTTCCTTCTTCTTAGCCTTTGATATAAAGCTGGGAAGGACCTTAGGGGCCATCTGGCTTCTGTCTCTCTTCCATCTACATGCTGGCTTCTGTGTGTGACGTAGATCATGGAGTGACCAAAGTTTAATTCGGATAGAAGTCTGAGAGGTTGTCATGTCTACCATTCCTTTTGTAGATGAGGATACTGAGGCCCTGTAAAGTTACATATGTGGTAAGTTGCACAGTTGGATACACAAGAACTCTCATCTTCTGACTCCAAATATAATCATCATCATTATTATTAGTGTTATTAATCAGCCCTACCCCCACCTGATGCTCTAAGGTGCTGCTGATGAGAGAAAATTACAGGAACTTTTCTAGAAGAATCATGTGAGTGGAGGTAAAAGTGGCAAATGTTTTTCAATATGGTCACAGGCAGGACAATGCACTGAAGGGAAAAGTCCAATAAACTCAGTGATCAGAAGGATGAGCTCAGAGCTATATGTCCCAGAGTCCTGGGAGTCATTGTGCCCAGAAGAAAGCACACAGTGCCTCACAAAGGCCTACACCACCATCATCAATACCAATAAGCTCTAGGCTTCACCAAGAAAATTATAGACTAAACAGAAACTACGTACCTAGCCCTGCTGTGTACCTGCTCCATAGATACTGTGTTCAGGTTTAATCGTGCACTTCAATAAAAGAAGAAAAGAAACAAACATAGAAGCAACAAAAAGAGGAATTAAAACAGTCAAAGGGATAGAGGGGCTTGGAAAAACAGACCACTCCGAAGATATCTTCCATCAAGAAAGATGACAGTTAAAAGGATCAAAGCCTATAGACTCTTTCATGCTGTATATAAGGATAATACAAGCAAGCTTCACCAAATCCTGGAATGCTATCACAAGGGAACACCCCTAGGATTCTTAAAGAGGGAGAGTTAAAGTCAATAGAAGATTGTTCTACCCTTATACAATGACTAGTATTAAATGGAACTCTGCCTGGATTAGCGGGTAAGAACAAAATCGCTTAGCTCATTATATCTAGCCGGCCCCAGGCCATGCTTCAAATACCATCCGGCCATCCCCAGAAACAAGGCCTTACCTGGAGATCTTGCCATCTGACTTTCCACTCCTTGCCTCCCTTTTCCACTTCTTTCTCTGAGAACAGTAATCACACCAGTACTGCTTTGGGAAAGCATGTGATGATCAACTGTTCTAAGTCTCCTTTCACATTCCCTGTGTCTCCATAGACCAAAACTCTTTTTCCTGATACCGTTCTTTTCATAGAGTGGGGCTCATTCCAATTATAACTATTAATGTTAATTTTATGTAGTATGTATCATATACCAGGTGCTGGACTAAGCACTTTACAAATATCTTATTTGATACTCACAACGACCCTGGGAGGTACATACTATTATTATCCCCATTTTACAGATGAGGAAACTGAGGCAAACAGGACTTAAGTGACCTGCCCAGAGTCACATAGCTAGTAAGTATCCGAGGTCAGATTTTAACTCAGGTCTTTTTTACTCCAGGCTTAGAGCTCTGATCCACTTTGCCAAGCTGCTCAAGGGTAAGAGCCATCTCACTTTTGACTTTGTATCTACAGAACCTGGCACACTGACACATAACAGGCACTTAAGTACTTTTCATTTCTCCTTTTCTTTCTCTCTCTTTCATCTATTTCTTTTATCTTTTTTCCTTTATATAATTCTCCCTTCCTTTTTTCTCTCTTTTTCACCCTTCCTTCCTTCCTCCTTTTCTTCCTTCCTTCCTTCCTTCCATCCATCCTTCTTTCCTTCCTCCCTGTGTCCTTTCTTCCTTTCTTGCTCTTTCTTCCCTTCATTTCTTTCTTTCATTTATTCCTATTCCTCACTACTCCTAAAAGACTATAGAATGAAATGAGATTCTTTGAATTTAGATAAAGAAATCTATAAATGTATGAATTTAAAGATTGACAAATTCATGAATAAAGGCATTTAGTACAGTACCTGACACACAGTATTTGCTTAATAAAACCTAGTTGATTGACTGATTGAAGTCAAGATGTGTTGCTAAGGGAATCCTGCATGTTTGGGTTATATGCTGAACCTATAGAATTTATGTCAAGGAGGTTAGCAAGGTCCATCTGAAGCAATACTATATGACTCACTTTGGGGCTGAATCTTGAGCTGGGTCAACTTTGGGACTGAAAAAGTGTGGGAATTGGTTTATTCTCAATATTCTATCAGGAAACTAGAAATCGCATGAAGATGAACCCTCAGAATTTGATTTCTAAGACCAGCATAATTAAGCAATAGGTAGGTTTCATTATTGGACATTCTTATGTGAGACTCAGGTATGATAGAGATCACAAAAATTTTTGTTGCACAAAAACAGCTTAAAGAGAGAGTGAATAGGAAACAAGCATTGGAGCTGTGATTGTTTTTTTGGCACACTAAATTCTCAGAATGAATATTACCTCCACCAACAATAACACATTGAAAAGAAATCATGCAGATAAATCCTAAAGAGTTGCTTGAGGTTTACTGAGGTCAAGTGATTTGACAACTGGGCCATCTCCAGACTAGACACACATACCTAGTGAGTGTCATAGGTAAAATTTGAACCCAGTTTCCCCCATTTTTAGCACAGGACTCTGCTGCCTGAGGGGAAAACCTCCTTACACAAAATTAATTACTCTATTCAGATTCCTAGGAGTGTGGGAGCAGGGGCATAGCATAGTAAACAAGAGTAATAGAAGGGTACCCTGCAACCCTAGACCTGACCATAAGTCCTAACAAGAGCAGAATACACACCACCCACATGCTGAAAGAGATACGATGTGATTGGTATCCTAATAAATCACTGAAGAATTGAGGAGGGAGACCTAGGGCTGAGATGCCAAGGGAGATGAACCTTTAGACCTCTGGCCCTGCAAATAAGACTTCAGAAAGCAGATGAACTCTGGCCCACAAGCACATTTTCTGCCCTACTCATACATGAGACAGCAAATGCGTAGTGTGTTCTTCAGTTAGACCTCATGTCAGAGAGCTGCTCCCTTGGGAGAAGGTATGAACACAGTCTGCTAGAGGCTGAGGAGCATGATCAAAGAAGGATAGAAGCATTTTAGACAGAGCAAGGGGCACTGAAAGATCACTTCATGCACAGCTGAGCAGATTTTGAGCGATGAAACCAGATTAGCAATGGGGAATAGTGAATCAATAATACCTACTGGGAATGCCACAGTTCCAGAAAAGACCAATGCTATGGAGCTTGACAGAGAACCCACAGAGGAGAGCTTTAATGTAGAGGAAGATGACTTGGGGTCTCCCACCGGAACCATACTCTGGGCAATGCTGTAAGTGACTGAGACCATAACGTATCTGGACAAAACATTGTTCACAGATGCTTATTTGCTTTAAGGAACTCTGATATTCTATTTCCCTTTACTTAGAGATAACAGTGTCTCTTTTTTTGAGCTTTGAGGATACATGTGTTTACAATCGAAGCTAATCCCTGTCCCCTTTTTCTTGGTAATTGAGGCTGGGACAATAGATACTAAGGTAAATAATGTTTGCAATATACAAATTTATTGCTGCGGTATTAAATCAGCCAATTCTGCTCTGTGGGCCTGTGCAGGGCGGGGGGCGGGGGGGGAGGAGAAGAGTTGAATCTCTAAAGTCTATTCTTGCTATAGTCTTCCATTGCACAAATATGCAAATAAAAATATTATAAAGACTGGCACATAGTAGGTATTTAGTAAATGTTCATTCCTTTCATCATCCTCGAAGTCTTCTGGGTCAGTGAAAACTCCTGATAAGTTAGGTCTCCCACATCTTTTGTCCTGGGTGAAAGCCTTTGGAAAGAAGGGATATCCAGGCAAAGAGATATCCTTTTTTAAAATTTTAATATAGTACCTGATTACAAGTCCAGGATATCTTTAATTCAAAACAATAAATGTCCTTTTTTCTATAGGAAGAGATAAGTTAAAGGATTTATCTGAAATTACATAATTTTAAAAATTGTCCTAGACAAACTGCTGCAGTAAGTGCCACTTGTTTGTGTTTTATGAAATGTGCATTGGAAAAGCATGAAAAAACATATTAAAACAAACGAAATGAAGTTAGAAGAATGAAGAAAACAACATACACAATGCCTATAGCAGTATAAATGAAAATGCCATAACCAAAGCACTCAAAAATGAATATCTCAAATTATATTGACAACATTTGCCCCTCCCCCAACGATATGGAAAAGGTACCTCTCCCATTTTATTTTTTCAGAGATGGGAGATTGTAGATGTTTTAGCTAGTTTTACTAAACCTATTTTCCCTCTTTTTTATTCTTTTTTTTTTAAATAAAAGATGGCACTCTGGAAGGGGGGAGACACTGAGAAATGGAGGTCATACAAAAACAACCAAGATAAATAAAACCATTTTAAATGCAAAAAGAAGGTACCCAGTGAAAGTTCAGTTTAAAAAAAAATGTAAGTCTGGAGCAGTTAAAAGAAAGAGACATTGAAATGTAAAAGAAAAGGCCTTCAGATGCAAAATAGACTTCCTCTACCCTAGAAAGATTCTGAGGCTTGAAAAACTCAATGGCATGTAAAGAGACCAAGGAAACCATGAACTTGCCTGCTTAGCACAGACTGACTTCATACCTTTGTTCCCAGATAACTCACCTATAGATCTCCAAAGGAGTATGAGAGGACAAACCAACTAAGGGGAGCAACATTTCATATTAATTTTCAATACATGTATATACAAGTATGTATGTGTATGTACATAAGCACACATGTGCAATTATATACAAACATACATGTATATGTCTTATTATCTAAACACATATGTATCATATATACATATGGACACACGTGCATGCATGCATGCATGCATTTCCCCCCTCAACTCTATGCTCCAGGTAAATTTGGCTACAAGCCATTTCATGATCAATTAAATCTGATCACTGAAGGACAAGGTGGAATGCCTTATTGACAGAAGGTCCTTTAGAGCCGGGAAAGATTGTTCAAACAGGAGAATCACTACTTCTCTCATTCCCTGTATTGAAGTAACAGCCTCTGAACTGAAGCTCTGAGGGAGTTGAAGGGAAGAGGCTGCTGCTGATCATAAGCTGAGGGTCATAGCTGAAATAGTACTGTAGCACTATAGCAGATGCAAGCATGGTAACACACTAGTTTTAGAGGACATCATGTCAATGGCTGGTGGCGGTAAGAGACTAAAGTTACCCATCAGAGAGCAAGCCTACTGGATCCACCCACCAGCAGAGACACTAAATCCTGAGAAGTGTCCAGTGAGTGGCCTAACAACCTAACAGTCCTGTTCTGTAGGGCTATTTCTGCCCATTAACTAAATCTTCTGCCCAGCTGAGTCCAGCAGAAGTCAATCACCATGAGGATCATTGAGTGACCTTCTTGATCCTTGTTGGAGAATTGGACCATTCAATGAACACCACCTCTCAAAGGGTGAGCTGCCAGCCAGGAGAGGATGTTATGCCCTTGCAGAGACAGCCCGAATGAACAGTGGAGAAACCCATTCATCATTGATGTCATGCTCTGAAGCAAACATCCTGAGGATCTTCCAGAGGAAAAAAAAACTGTTCATCAAGACCTGGAATTTCCAGAGTTGTGAGAGGCTTTAGTCTTGTAGGTTCCTTACACATGCCTCTCACTGTCATTGTACGGTAAGTCATTCCTACTCTTCCTTTTACAAATCCCGTGTATATATTGTCCAAGGTACAGGGGGAAAATGTGTTGTGACTACCCTGCTTGCTACGCACTTAACACAATGCCTGGCACATAGTCGGTGCTTAATAAATATTTATTGACTATTGACTTTGCCTTTTGAACAAGGGTCTCTGCTAAGTCACTGAGTCTACTGGCTAGTGGCTTGGTGGTGCAGTGGATACAGTACTCAATTTATATTCAGGATGACCTGAAATTGAATCCTGCCTCAAATATTTAATAGCTGTGTGTCCTCGGGAAAAAAGTTATTGAACATATGTTTCCTCAGTTTTCTAAAATATAAAAAGAATAATAAAATCTACCTCATAGGGTTATTATAAGGACATATGTAAATGAGTTGGCATATGTAAAGTGCTTCACAAACTTTAAAGTGATATATAAAAGTTAGCTACTGGATTTATTATTATTACTTCCTGGCATATAATGATAATCCAACCAGTGGGGGCTGATGAGCTATTATTAGGATGATAGATACCAATAGCTGTATCCCTAGAATTCTGAAAATAGTACCAGTCACTTCTCTGTGGATCAAACTTGCCTGTGTGCGTGGGAGTTGAGCAAATGAGCCCAAAGTTGGGTGTTACATTAAAAAATCTACATTCCATCAGTCATTTCTTTTCCTGGGATTTGACTACTGACTATTCTTTGATCTCAGGTAGTGCATAGGACATTGGAAGTAGAGGCCAAAAAGTTTTGGTTCAAAGTCTTTAAAGTTGGAGTGAAACAACTTAGAAACCTCAATCCAAATCTTAGGCAGATGGTTCATCATCTATGTGACCTCGAGCAATCTCTGGCTCTCAGTTTCCAGGTCTATACAATAAGAGGGCTCAACCAGAAGATCTCAAAGGTCCTTTCTAGATAAGATGTTGTGAAATCAGTTTATTAACACTGTGACCACTGGCAAATCATTTTCTTTTCCTAAAATTTAATTTCTTCATTTACAGAATGAGTAGTTGGATCCAATAATATTTATGTGGTCCTTCTTTTCCCTGACTTTCAATATGAGTTGGTGAAAGCCCATGTGAGATTATAGCTAGATTTATGTATAAATTAAATCCTCTAGAGGACCCAAGTATGCCACTTGGCCTCATTTTATTTTATAAAGAGTCACATAGAAAAGGAGACAAGCGCATTTAAATGAAAATTTTCAGTAATACTTACTAAGTACCCTCAAGCAAGGGATGAACTGAATGCACATACATTGCTCAACAGTGTTTGTTGACTGAGTGATAAAGCTCTTGGCATTGCAATATGGTCAAGAAAGCCCTGGCCCAGACTCAAAAGACTTGTCAATACTCAACCAGGCTAGCTAGTGTATCCAGAGTCATCTTAGCTCCAGAAAAGACTGCGGAGGCCATCTAGACCAAGCCACTTACTTTACTTGTCTAGAAGGGGCAAAGAGACTTGTGTGAGATCACTCAGCTAGTGAATAACAGAGCTGGGCCTTGAACCCACCACTCCTCACTCCAGATCAACTGGTCTTTCACTTTACCACCCTTTTTTCTCACTTCTCCTCTTGGAAGCATTTTTTCCTCGACTGTAAATCAGGATTGATGTTATGGTGACCTCCCATTTCCCTGGAGTATCATGAGAAAAGTAATCTTAAAACTAGAAACCACTGTTGAAAATAGAATTAGTATTATTATTCTATGGCTAACTAGTCAATTCTTTTTCTCTCTCCTTCCCTGTTTCTACCTTTCCCTTTTTTCTTTCTTTACTTCCATCCTTCCTTCCTCCCTTCCTTCATTTAAAAATAATCATGACTTTTTGTTCTCCAAAAATCATTGGGAACCAAGCTTTACAAGGACAATTCATTTCTTTGCTCACCAGACTCAAGCATAATTAGTCACTAGGCTTGCCATTAGTTAATGGCAGGCACAGTTATTAGAGACATTATTTTTCTGCTTGGGAAAGAGAATAAAATAAATAAAGCCTGGGAGAAAACTTGGCTCTGAATTGGTTGCTGTTTTTAGATGGGGGCAATGGTAAATGTCTCCAATCACACTTTCTCAGAATTGGGAGGGCACTTAAGAGGCTAGTTAGTCTCATCCATATGTGAACAGGACTTCCCTCTATAATATCCCTGACAAGTGATTATCCAGCCTCCTTTCTTTTGCCTTGATTGACTATTTTTTTTTCTAATTTCATATCAACATACTTAAAAGAAAACACCAATGGAAAAAATATGCAGTCAAACAAAGCAGTCCTCATATTGACTATCTCCAACAACGCATATTTCATTCTACATCATGAGTCATTCATCCTCTCCGTGAAGAGGTAGGAAGCAAGCTTCATTTTTGGTTCTTAGAATCATAATTGGTTATTATGTATATCAGAATCTTTAGTCTTTAGAAATTATTCCTCTTAGTCTCTTCCTGAAGACCTTGGGAGTAAAGAACTCACTAACTCTTCTGAGGTAGCCCATTTTATATCTGGATGGGTTTAATCATCAGGAAGTTCTTTTTTAAACTTACCTGAAGCTACCTGTCTACACCTTTTCAAAGCCTTCAACCACACTTTTCTCTGACCTACTTACCAGAGCTGGCCACTTCCTCCCTGACATACTTCAGCATTGCCGTGGGGCCTTAGTGAAGGGGTAGAAATGTGACATTGAAGAATTCTGCTACTCAAGGACAGGTTAGAAGAGGAGGACCTAGAAAATAGTTCATGTGGGGATCTCAATGGAGTGAATGCTAGAGATGGGTCTACAGTGGAATGGGGTAGCCAAAGAAGCTAATAGGATTACATCTCTATAGCATTTCCAGTTCTACCTAGCATTTTCTTTAAAGTATCTTTCAGAGTTAGTTATTATGGGAATTATTTCTCCTACTTTACAAATGATGGAAGGAACCCTAAGAGATATGAAGTGACTTTCTCAAAGTTATATATGCCTTGTACTGGGATTAGAGCCCCTGAGTCCAGTTCTAGTGACATTTTTATTATGCCAAACTCCCTCTTACTATTAAATGTGGCAGGATTTGACTCTGCCTGGCCCAAAGGGTAGTACCAAGGAATAACGAATTGAATTAGAAACGCAGATTTAATCTTAGATCTAGTTATTATTGCTAGGAAGATGTCTCTCAAATGCATATATCCAGCTCCAGTCTCTACCCTGAGCTTCAGTTCAACATCACTAATTGCTTACTTTCCATTTCAACTAGGATGTCTCAGAGACATCTTAAACTCAGCATGTCTTGAGCTGAATTTGTTACCTTTTCCTTAACACTTTCGCCTCTTCCAGATTTCCCTATTTCTGTCATAGGCACCACCATTCTTCCAGTGTCTCAGGTTCATAATCTCAGCATTATCATTGATTCACTCTCCTTCATTCCACAAAACCAATCAGTTGCCAAATCTTGTTTCTGCTTTCACAAACCTCTGACGCTTTCTCTCCACTCACATATCTAATAGGGAAAGCTCAGGTCTTACTAACCTCTCTCCTTGATTCTTGCAAAGGCACCTCCTAATTGGTCTCTATGTCTCTTACCACTCTGGGTCATTGAACTGCTGCTAAAGTAATTTTTCTGGGTGGTGAAGCTGAGATGGCAGAGTAGAAGCAGGGACCTACTAGAGCTCTCCTCCCAAATCCCTCAAAATACCTGTAAAACATGACTCTAAACAAATGACAGTGAAAGAGATTTCTAGCCCAAGACAGTCTGGAACGGTGACAGGAAGGGTCTATTGCACTGGGATCAGGACAGAGCACAGCCCAGTGTGGGCCACGCCAGCACAGACATGGATGGAGCAGGCCTCGGAGCCCTGAATCACTGGCAGCTGAGGCAGTTTCCAGACTTCTCAACCCACAAATGCCAAAGACAGCTTCGAAGATCAGTGTGAAAGTTCTCTCACCTGGGTGAGAGAGGAGTGTGGTCCACCACCATCCCCAGCCCCAGTCCCAGCTCCAGGGAAGCAGTAGCCAGTGCCACAGTGGCGGCTACTTCTGGAGCTCTTGGTCTATAGATGGTAGGGGAATCCAGTGGCTGATCTGGGTCACAGTCCTGGGTGGTGGTCCTGGGGTGAGGAGGAGCACTGGTGTGGTGGAGCCTGTGGTGGCTGTGGAGAAGGAATCCTCCTCACAGTTCCAAGGCAGAAAAGAGTGCTTGTGATTGTTCACAGAGAAGGGCACAGGCCAGGAAAGGAGTAAACACCTCTCCTTTGATCATACCACTTTTGAAGAACTGAAAGTTTACAGGTCCCTAGAACTATCTCTGAAAATAGCTGCACAAACCCCCTGAAGCTTCGGGTAGTATGCTCTCCACTTAACAAAGAGCTCAAAAGTCAGGTAATTGGCTGGAAAAATGAGCAAATGGTTGGGGGCACAGAATAAGACTATAGAAGGTTATTTTCTTGGTAAAAAGCTATTTTCTTAAGTCCTTGGCAACAAGGAAGATCAAAACATACAACCAGAGGAAGACAACAAAGTCAAAGCTCCTACATCCAAAGCCTCCAAGAAAAGTATGAAATGGTCTCAAGCCATGGAAGAGCTCAAAAAGGATTTTGAAAATCAAGTAAGAGAAATAGAGGAAAATTTTAAAGAGAAATGAGAGTAATGCAAGAAAATCATGAAAAACAAATCAACAGCTTACTAAAGGAGACCCCAAAAAATGCTGAAGAAAATAATACCTTTAAAAACAGACTAACCCAAATGGCAAAAGAGGTTCAAAAAGGCAATGAGGAGAAGAATGCCTTAAAAAGTGGAACTGGCCAGATAGAAAAGGATGTCCAAAAGCTCAATGAAGAAAATAATTCCTTAAAAATTAGAATGGAGTAAATGGAAGCTAATGACTTTATGAGAAATCAAGAAATTATAAAACAAAATCAAAAGAATGAAAAAAGAGAAGAAAGCATGAAATATCTTAGGGGAAAAACAACTGACCTGGAAAATAGATGCAGGAGAGATAATTTAAAAATTATTGGACTACCTGAAAACCATGATCAAAAAAAGAGCCTAGACATCATCTTTCAAGAAATTATCAAGGAAAGTGCCCTGATATTCTAGAACCAGAGGGTACAATAGAAATGGAAAGAATCCAATGATCACTTCCTGAAAGAGAATCCAAAATGAAAACTCCTATGAATTTTGTAGCCAAATTCCAGAGTTCCTAGGTTAATGAGAAAATATCACAAGCAGCTAGAAAGAAACGATTCAAGTATTGTATTGTGGAAACACAATCAGCATAACACAATATTTAGCAGTTTCTACACTAAAGGATCAGAGGGCTTGTAATATGATATTCCAGAAGTCAAAGGGGGTAGGATTAAAGCCAAGAATCACTTACCCAGCAAAACTGAGTAAAATACTTGAGGGGGGAAAATTGAATTTCAATGAAATAGAGGACTTCCAAGCATTCTTGTTGAAAAGACTGGAGCTGAATAGAAAATTTGACTTTCAAATATAAGAATCAAGAGTAACATGAAAAGGTAAACAGGACAGAGAAGCCATAAGGGACTTATTAAAGCTGAACTGTTTACATTCCTTCATGGAAAGATGATATTTGCAACTCATGAAACCTTTATCAGCATTAGTTAGAGGAAATATATATGTGTGTGTGTGTGTGTGTGTGTGTGTGTGTGTACACACACACACACATATATATATACACATATATACATATATATACTCACACACGTACATATATGAATATATACATACATATATATGTGTTGTATATACATATGTATAAATAATATGTGTGTATGTGTATGTATACACATATGTATGTGTGTATGTGTGTATGTATATGTGTGTATGTGTGTGTATAGACAGAAGGCACAGGGTGAGCTGAATATGAAGGGATGATACCTAAAAAATAAAATTACATGTTGAGACAAATGTTTTGGGAGAAAGAGAAAGGGAGAGGTGGAATGTAGTAGATCACCTTACATAAAAGAGACAAAAAATAGCTTTTACAATGGAGGGGAAGAGGGGGGAGATGAGAGGGAATAAGTGAGCCTTACTCTCATCAGATGTGGCTTAAGGAGGGAATAACAAACACACTCAATTGGGTATGGTAATCTGTCTTACCTTACAGGAAAGCAGAGGGGGAAGAGGATAAGTAGGGTAATAATAGAAGAGACAGAAGATTGGGGGAAGGGGCAGTCAGAACCAAATGCTTTTGTGGAGGGATAGGTCAAAGGAGAGGATAGAATAAATGGAGGGGAGGACAGAATAGAGGGAAATATAGTTAGTCTTTCACAACATGACTGTCATGGAAGTGTTTTGCATGACTACACATGTATAACATCTATCAAACTTCTTTCTTTGTCAATGAAGGTGGGTGGAGAGGGAGGGAGGGAGAGAATGTGGAACTAAAAGCTTTAACAATGAAGGTTAAAAATTGTTTTTACATGCAACTGGGAAATGAGACATACAGGCATATGGTTTAGAAATCTATCTTGCCCTACAGGAAAATAGAAGGGAAAAAGATAAGAGAAGGGGTGGGGGAGGGGGGTGATAGAAGGGACAGCAGATTGGAGGAAGAAGTAATAAGAATGGACACTGTCATGGGGTGGGGGCAGGGGAGAGTTGGGAAGAAAAGTTGGAATTAAAATCTTGTGCAAGTGAATATTGAAAACTGAAAATAAATTAAAAAAATAAAGTAATTTTTCTTAAGTGTAAATCTCACCATTTGACTTCCCTACATATTCATTTCCTGTAGCTTCCAATCTCCTCTAGGATAGAACATAAACACCTACGTTTAGCTTTTCACCTTCACGACCTGACCCCAACCCATCTTCCCCACCTCATTAGATATTACTGCACATCCTGTACTTTGTGATTCAGCCTATCTGGTCTTCTCTCTTTCCCTCACATACAGCACTCCATATCCCTTCTCTGTACATTGGCACTGACCATCCCTCAGAGGGGAATGCGCTCCCTCCCTGTCTCCATCTCAGAGAGACCTTATCTTCCTTTAAAGATATAGCTCAGGCATTATCTTCCCTATGAGGCATTTCTTGATACCACCAACTGCTAGTGACCTTCTCCCAAAACCCTTTGTATTTAATGACTTGGTATACGTTTGTATCAATTAACTTTGTATTAGTGAGGAATATATTCTTATGTTCATTTGTTGTTTCCCCTATCAGAAAGTAAACTTTTTACAAGTAGACATTGCTTACTTATTTGTTCTTGTAGCCCTAGTGTCTGAAACATAATAGGCATTTAATAAATGATTACTGATTTTATTGACATGACAAAAAAGACAAGGAAAAATGTACTCCTTTAGAGATATTCATGAGGAGATTGGATGTCTATGTAGCTAATGATTTCACCAAGAATAGAAGTTTACAAGAAAAGCAGGATACCATTTTCTTAGGGTTATTATAAAAGGGATTTTGGTTCAGGTATAAGCATAAGTAGATGACCTCTCTAGTCTCTCCCTTAGTTCATGTTTGGAGAGGTTCACTCCTAAAAGTGTAACTTCTGAGTAATGTACTTTTCTCCCAAGACTCAGCAGCTTATGGTGGCAATCTGTTAAGGTGAAGCTTTAAGGGCAAGGGAATAAACATACATATAGTACCTCCCATGTGCCAGACACTAAGTACTTTAAAAACAAATCTCCTTTGATCGTAATAATTACCCTGAGAGGTAAGTGCTATTACAAGCCCCATTTAAAGTTGAGGAAACTGGGACAGAAAACGTTAAGTGACTTGTCCAAGGTAACCCGGCAAGTAAGCGTCTGAGGCCAGATTTGTACTCAGAACACCACAACTCCAAAGTTTTCTATCCACCTGTATCACCCAGGTGCCTTAGTTTTCTAGTGGTACTAGCAGAGGAGAGAATATGCACCATAATGAAGTCAAAGGTTTCTAAAGTATTGAAGCAATATAGAAGCCATTGACTTAAGTATATTTGTCCATTCAACTTGGTTTTATTAGATTCAGACCATAATTCAAGCCTGTTCAGATTTTTTTGGAGTTCATTCTATTATCCAACATGTTAGTTTTCTCTTTCAGCTTATCATTTCCATGGATTTGATCAGCCTGTCATCTATAACTTCTTAGAAGCCAATGACCCAATGTCTTCTTACAAAGACTGGCATTCCAGGTCCCCATGATAAACTGACATTAATACAAGTCACTGACAATGTAGATCCAAGGTATTGAGGTTGACTAGGTCTCAACCCTTTTGTTACTCTGTGCCTTACAAGGGAATTTTTAGAGCATGATCTAGCTTGTCTTCATAATTTAATAAGGTGTCAAGCATGTATCCTCTATACCCTGATCAAACCATACCAGGGGCACTGGATAAAATTCTGGGCATAATATTACACACAGACACACACATGCACACACATATACATGTGAATATATGTGCATATATATGTATGCATGTATTGTACACATATGTGTATATATACACACATATACATACACACATAATACACATGTGAATATATGTGTGAATATGTATTTATATATGTGTGTATATATGCGCGCACACACACACATATGTTGATGAGCTAGACTGAGGCTGGAGGCATGTGATCAAGTTGGCGAGGGACCAGCAGCAGAATTAGTTGAAGAAATGGGCATTATTTATTCCAAATAAGAGAAGTTTTAGGGTGAATGAAATGGCTGGTGTTTTTAGGTATTTGATGGATTGTCATGTTTTTGCCATCAAGACTGGTTTTGCAGCTACCCAGGAAGTTGTAGGAATGGATAGAAACTACAAATCTCAGCTAGAATTGACTATGAACAAAAACAAAAGGCATCCTGTCAAGGAGGGCTTGTCACAGCAAAATCCTCTCAATCCTTTGGTCATACTTTTCTAGATATGTTCCGGTAAGTCAATGTGCCTCCTAGCGTAAAGTTCCCACAACTGAACATAATCCTCCAGATGCCATCTGAATGGGCAATTCCCTTACTTTGGACTAAAGTTGTACTTTCTTTTTAGAGAATGTGATTGGATTTGGATTACAGAAATTTAGGTTCTAATGCTTTGGACAAGTTAATTAATCAATTTCTCAGATCCTCAGTTTAGAGGTGGAATTAGGGGACCTCTAAGTTCTCTTCCTCATTGACATCCAGGATTCTATGATCCTATGCATGATAACTAATAGTAATTGATCAGGATGACTTCCTGAGATACTATGATTGCATATAGAGTAAGGTAGTTGATGGAGCATCTATCTCAGAGCCAGGAAGGCCTATGTTCAAGTCTCACTTCTGAAATACACTGGCCTGGTGACCTTGGGTAAGATACTCTCAATGCTGTGGAAAACTCTATGATTATAAAATGTAGAGAAATTGTCTCTAGACTTCTCTCTAAGACTATGAGTTGTAAAAGGAGTTACTTACCGGCAAGTTTTGAATACCAAGGAAAAAGAGGTCCAACCCCTACAAGTAAATCAACTTACTCATTTTGATCTAAAATCATGTTCCTCTTACATTTCTAGCCAACCAACCCAAGTAGAAAGATCAAGAACAAATACGTAGTTTCATAAAGTGGGAAAGAAGCTAGGAAAGCAAGAAGAAAAAACGATTATTCCTTCCTCTTCTCTCCCTTTCCCTTCTCTCTCTCTCTCTGCCTCTCTCTCTGTATCTCGTTCTCTGTCTCTCTCTTTCTCTTTCCCTCTCTCTCTCTCTCTCTCTCTCTCTCTCTCTCTCTCTCTCTCACACACACACACACACACACACACTCACACACACACACACACACACACACACACACACAGTCCTATCTTATTTCTCCATGACTGTTCAAAGTTCATATCTAAACTACCTCCTCGACATTTAAAAAAAAACTCCAATTGCTTCTGCCTCTTTGTCTCCTCTCATTCTTATTCCTGATTTCTCATTCAGCCCTTTTTTATTTAATATATTTAGTTTTCAGCATTGATTTTCACAAGAGTTTGAATTACAAATTTTCTCCCCATTTCTACCCTCCCGCCCACTCCAAGATGGTGTATATTCTGGTTGCCCTGTTCCCCAGTCAGCCCTCCCTTCTGTAACCCCACTCCCCTCCCATCCCCTTTTCCCTTTCTTTCTTGTAGGGCAAGATAAATTTCTATGCCCCATTGCCTGTGTATATTATTTTCTAGTTGCATGCAAAAACTTTTTTTTTTGTTTTTGAACATCTGTTTTTAAAACTTTGAGTTCCAAATTCTTTCCCCTCTTCCCTTCCCACCCACCCTCCCTAAGCAATTCAACATAGGCCACATGCGTATCATTATGTATAACCCTTCCACAATACTCATGTTGTGAAAGACTCACTATATTTTGCTCCTTCCTAACCTATCCCCCTTTATTGAATTTTCTCCCTTGACCCTGTCCCCTTTTGAAAGTGTTTGTTTTTGATTACCTCCACCCCCATCTTCCCTCCCTTCTATCACCCCCCTTTTATCTTCTTTTTCCTCCTTTTTTCCTGTGGGGTAAATTACTGAATTGAGTATGTATGGTCATTCACCCTCACCTGACTACTCTTCCCTTCCTACGGAACTGCTTTTTCTTGCCACTTTTATGAGAGATAATTTACCCCATTCTATCTCTCCCTATCTCCCTCTTTCAATATATTCCTCTCTCATCTCTTAATTTTATTTTATGTCTTTTAGATGTCTTCCCTTCATCTTCACCTCACCCTGTGCCCTCTCTCTCTCTCTCTCTCTCTCTCTCTCTCTCTTTCTCTCTCTCTCTCTTTCTCTCTCTCTCTCTCTCTCTCTCTCTATATATATATATATATATATATATATATACACACACACACATATAAATATACATAAATATACACTCACATATACATATATATAATATATAAACAGATATGTATATGAATATTCCCTTCAGCTATCCTAATATTGAGGTCTCATGAATCATATACATCATCTTTCCATGTAAGAATCTCATTCAACTCTTATAACACTTTTCTAGTATTTCCAACATCTTTATTCTTGGATCTCTTCAAGTTAGAATCCTTTATAACCTTTACTTTTTTTTGGATCCTGATTTCTGATTAGTTCAATAGTCTTGATTTCAGCTCCATCTAAAGCTCTTCTTCCACAGTTCTTCCTTCCCTATGCTAATGGTTTCTCATCCCACCCTTTTCTGAGGCTCAGGACTATGATGGGTCATTCAGCTTTCTTTACCTAATGATGGGATTTAAAGATCTGAAAGAATCATGTTCCCATATGTTCCCATCTCTGCTGGAGGCTTTTAACCTGTGGCTTTTTTAACCAGTGCCCAGGACTTTTCTGATGCTAGTGATCAGATTGGCTAGCTCTCTGAGGTTGTGAGGGAAGAGGTTCCTGCAGAGTCTGAAATTAAGCTTTGCACTCTATTTGGCACACATTGCCCTAGAGAATTTTACAATTCTCAATGTGAATTTCTAGATCCTTTTAATGTGCTAAACTAGGGCTAGTGATTTTCCTTTCTGTGGCTTTAGAGTTTATGTCATTCTCTATTAATGAGAGCATCTTTATATAGTTTAAGGAAAGATTGTTCTATCCATAGGCACAAGACAGAGGTTCAAATCTCATCGCTCTTACTTACTTAAGGGCATGGCAAAGGTTAAGGCCCTAAACCTCTTTTATCCTGTTTCTTCAGGAAGGGATGGGTCTAGTCTATACTTCCAAGTTGACAGCTGCTATTAACATTGGGAAGACAGCCAGAATGCCAGAGATGAGAGTGGAAAGAAACTGGAGACTCTTCAACTGATCAGAAGTCAGTACTATTTGCTGTTATAGAGGAGGGCATCTTGATTTGCTAAAATGGAAATGAAAGATGGCTAGAGAGCCACACACTAAACTCAATGGCAGGAAGAATTGAGTTCAACACTTGTCTTTAATGCATTAGAGCTATATAGTGACTCTTTTGACTATCTATGACTGGAGGGGCCATTCTACACTGGTAAGAGAGTTTTCTCATCCGAGATTCTGTATGCAGATAAATTCTGGCTCGATTCTGGATAAATTCTGGAACAAAACAGACAAACAAAAAATAGGAAGGGACTATGGACCTCACAGAAATATTGCACTGAAAGGACCTTCTAAGCCTTAAAAGCACTATGTTAGGGGGAGTTATTTTTGCTAATTTTTTGCTTTCTTGCTTTGCTTTATTTTAACTACCCTGTGATTTCTTTAGTATGAGCAACTTCCTGACAAGGAAATCCCTTTCTAACAATGCAAATTGGCATCCACTCTGCAACTTACAGCCTTAAGAGCTGCTGAAGCACTCAGGGGTTAATTGATGTTGCCCAGGATCACAAAAGATGTCGAGGTCAAAGGCAATAATTGAACCTGGTTCTTTAAGACTTAGCTAGTTGGTACAGTGGATAGTGTGCTGTACTTGAAGTCAGCAGGACCTGAGTTCAAAACTGGCCAGATACTTGCTGGTTATGTGACCCTGGGCAAATCACTTATTAGCTCTTTTCCTCAGTTTCCTCAACTGTAAAATCTGAATGATAATAGCATCTCTCAGAAGACAAATGAGATAACATTTGTAAAGCTACTACAGTGTCTGGCACCTAGCGGGTGCTTAAAATCTTTATGTCTTTTCTCTTTGGCTCTGAGAGCATCTCTCTGTCCATTACACTTAGTTGTCTCTTTCTAGCTCTGCCAAAAATAATCAAATAAATATTGCAATTCATGGCAAGGATTATCAATCAATCACTCGATGTTTCTACTGAATATCCTTGTGAGTTCCCTGACCAGAACTGACAACAGTGGCCATTACTCCCCTGAATGTTTCATCTTCTTTTATTACAATGTAAGGTCCTGGATGGATCTTTTCTAAAAATGGATGGCAATAAGAAAGGCCTACTATAGATGGGAAGAAGTGGGATGGGGGCCTAGTTCCAGGCAAAGTGTAGTAAAAGCAGATTCATAAAATGTAAGAAATCGAGAAATAGAGTTCAAAGTTCCTGGGCTGTTTCAGGGGGTGCAGCGGAAAAGAAGGCATGAAGATGGTGGTTAAATCATAGGCAACATGTCATGAACATAGTCAGGAAATGGCTTGTGGCCTTGATTTTAGATAAGGTGAGGATAAAGCTGGCCTATTGGAGTAGAGGGAGCTGGGAGTAGAGTCAAAGGTATTTGTGGAAAGGAGGTGGAAGCAATCAGTTAATTCTTCATATTTTCTCCATGTTTATTTCTGCATCATGTCAGCAAGCAACACTCTTGTGGAAATGCAATCTGGCAACTGTTTCTTCAGGTGCTGGATCTGTGCTTTCTCAGCAGTCACAGGTACTGAAGACCCAGAAAAGAAAGCTTTTCCCAACAAAGTCCTTGGCAATGCCAAGTGCCATGAAATCATGAAGGTATCATTTTATCAGTTGAAATGACATGTTTAAAGATGTATTATCTTCTCTTTAGCCTCTGAATCCTTAGTCTATTTCAATTTTATGTGAGATCTCTCCTCTCTCTCCTCACCCTCCTCTCTCTGTCTCTGTCTGTCTCTCTCTCTCTCCTCCTCCCTCCTTCCCTCTCTCTCTCTGTGTATATGTTTGTGTACATATGTATATGTATGTATATATAGGCTCCCCCACTGAGATGTGACCTCCCTGAGGTTAGTGACTGTCTTGCTTTTCTATTTGGGCCTCCAGCACTTAACAATGTGCTTTTGTACATTTTGGTTTTGATGTTGTTTTCAATTGTTTTTCAGTTGCTTCTGACTCTTCATGATCTCATTTGGGGCCTTTTCTTGGCAAAGATATTGGAGCCATTTGCCATTTCCTTTTCTAGCTCAACTCACACATAAGGAACTGATGCAAATAGGGCCTTGGGAGGCTGGATTTGAATTCATTAAGATGAGCCTTACTGATTCCAGGCTCAATGTTCTATTCAATGTGCCACCTAGCTGCCCTGTGTAATAGTAAGCACTTAATAAGTGGTTTTTTCCCATTCATTCATTCTATTTTTATTGACCTTGCTAAAATGTGGGTTTCTTGAGGTCAATGGCTTTTTTTGTCTTTGTATTCCAACAACTAGATTAGGGACCAGCACATAGGAGGTACTAACTGAATTGAAATGAGTTACATAAACCTGTGAGATAGCATCATCAGCTCTGTTTTAAAAATATAGAAGCTGAGGCACAAAGACATTTAGTATAGACCAAGGTCCTTAGCTAATAGGGATTGGGGCTAGACTCCCAATCCAATTTTTCTGACACTATGCTCTTTTTCTTACACTGTGCCATATCCCAACCAGTCAATAAATTATAAGCTACTTGAGGGCAGAGAGTTGTTTTTAAATGTTCTTTTGCTGACATTGTATCATTTAATTCTAACAACTCTGTATAGCAAGGAGCCGAGTGTCTTAAGCAGTGAATGGATTATGAGTGAATGAATGAGGAACTAAGACTTTTACAAGACCTCTTTAAGTGGTTGATGATGATGATGATGATGATGATGGTGATGATGATGTAAGTGGAAGAGAAGGAAGAAAACAAGAGAGGATGAAGAAGAGCAGAAGTTGGAGAAGAATGAAGCAAAAGAGGAGAAGGAAAATGGGACAAAAACATAATTGTTATTTATCACTACGCTTTACAAAGCATTTTCCTCAAGCAGCCCTTCAGGTGGTTGCATCATTCATATTTTACAGATACAGATACAGAAGCCAATCCCAAAACAAAACAGGATAACAAACTTCCTTTGAAAAAATCTCAATCATTTCCTTAGGAATTATTAAAAAGCAAGGAAGGAAAACAAAATAACCTTATCCTTCCACTGTCCCCAGGCCTGATTTGTTCCTAAGGGAAGAAAGATCAGTGAAAAATGAAATTGTGCTTTGGTAATAAATTCTATGTCCAGGATTAGCAGAAAAGACAGTTGAGTTACTTCTACCATCAGAACTCCATTGTTTGAAATTTCACTTGATAATACTTCTCTTAGATCCTGGCCCTAGGGAAGTCAGCAGAAGTCTATCCAGTAAGGGGAGATCATTCTGATATTCAACATAATTTATGATCCTCCTACATCCATCACCTTGGGTAGAAATATGAGTTCCCAATCCCACAACAAGGACCTAATTGCCTCATAGTTATTCTGTATCTGGAACAGTTCTCAGTTGTGATGTCTGTGAATCAATGCTCCATCTCTTTTGAGAATCCATTTCCTAAAGGTATATGAACACAGTCCTGCTTTAAATTTAAGATTCCTCTGTCAGAGAGAAAAGTTTCTGACAAGAATACAGCTCTACTCTGGTCATTTCTCTTTTGATAGGATCTATGGGGCATCTTGTATACTTTTTCCCAATGACTTCATGTCTATTCTGTTTCTCTCTGTGACTCTACCAATTTGATTTAACATCTACTTGCTTGTGCTTAGTAGCTAAGGGATGTCTGTTACTGTCATAACTGGACTCTATTAGGTACATCATTCCAAAATGTTGTCCTCTCACGTTTCTTAGTCCTGTTCTGGAAGTGATGACCACACTCCCCATATAGTTCTAGAGCAGGCATGGTTCAGCTATCCAAATAAAAGAAGGTGCATCAAATTTGACAGAGCAAAGTTGATGAACATTAACTTCTTAGAAGACCTAATTGAGAGACGTGTAAAAGCCAAGATGTCTTTGGGGAACCTGAAGTCTGTATCAGAACTTATTCAAGTTTTTTTGGATATTTAAGACATTTCCATTTGACTCTCAGAGATTCTCTCTCTCTCTCTCTCTCTCTCTCTCTCTCTCTCTCTCTCTCTCTCTCTCTCTCTCTCTCTCTCTCTTTCAAAAAAAGGTTACATCTTGAATAAGGAAAAGATGGGAGACAGAGACCCAGAGACTGACTCTCCTACCCTCATTTTTGTTTTGCATTGTATCTGGATTCATTTAAAATTCAGCTCAGATCCTCCCTTCTGCAAAAGGCCTTTCCCAGTCTCTCTCAAAACTAGTGCCCCTTCAAGATTGTCTCTGTTTACAACCTATAGATCTTATATGCATGTGGTTTGTTTGCGTATTGTCTCTCTCATTAGAACACGAACTCTTTAACAGCAAGAATACTGTTTTTTTCTCTCTTCTTAAAAAAAAGTGTTATTTCACTGACTGGACAATCTGAGTCGGAGGACAGGAAGCTCTGAAAATAGTCTTGCCAAGGAATCACTAAGACTTGATAGTGGGTATTTAGCCAGCTAGAATAGACTCAGCTCTAAAGCAGTCTCTCTACTCCAACTATTGTATAGTCCACAGAGAGAATAATAGGAGGGGATAGTGTGCTGGTTCTGGACCCCAGAGTACCTAGTTCAAATACTGATTCTAATATGCAAAACTTGTGTGACTTGGGGCATAATACTAAATTTCCCTGGGCTACAGTTTTCTCATCTGTAGAATGATTGAGACTATTTGGTATCAGAGCTCAAATTTTATAAATCTATTATCTTATAACTATTGCTTTCCTTGATCTGTACAATTTTATTAATTAATGCAACATAAGATTGATAAATTCCAAAGCAGTCATTTTACACTAGTAGCCCTTAATTAAGCCTGTGGTCAGCTAAAATCTCTTGACATTTCAGAAGAACAAGTATTAAGTTTATACAATTCATCTTTGGTCCTGAGAGCAGGACTTTACGTTTATCTCTGTAAAGTTATATTTTGAAGGTTTGACATTTACCTAAACTAGATTTTTTTCAATTTTTTTCATTTTTTCTAATATTACGGTTCCAATACTGTGTCCTGTAAAAATGGATAATCATGATTTTTGGGTCTTTCAAGTAAATAACAAAAATGATGAAGAAATCTTAACTCTCTCACATACCACTAGAGACCTGCTCCAATTGAAATACATACGTGAATCAACAGTCTTTGGGTAAAATTGTTTAACAAGCTAGAAAGCTGCATAACTATGCCCAATTTAGGTCCTTCAGTCTTGCCTCAAGAAATCATTTCAAGATAAACTTTGTTAATTCGAACTTCGCCTGACAATGCTTTCACTCTGAAACATCCATAGTTATTCTTTCTGCCACTTTATAGAATTACACTGTCTTCCATAACAAAGAACTTATCCCTGAATGGTTTACATTACTGCTCTGAAAATAACTTTAAAAACATAGCTTTTTTCTGTCTTCAGTGTTTTCCTGAAAAACCAGTTCATTCTACACTGGGGTTATCATTTTTTATGTCATAGATCCTTTCAGCAGTCTGGTGACTGCCTGGTGAACCCCTTCTCCGAACATCTATATCTATAATACATCTATTTCGATCTCTCTATCTCTCTATCTATCTATTTGATTTATAACCAAAGTTAATGAGGAATTTCAGTTAGAGGTTAATGAAAACAACCATGTATTTTTTCCCATCCAATTCGTGGATGCCCTGGAACCTATCAGCAGAACTTTGGGAGTCTGTGGATACCAAGAACATTTAATCTATTCAAGAATTTTTAGCTGTCCAGGTCCTATTCTTATGGGATTTGCCAGTCTATTACATTTTTCTGTGTGTGTATGTATGTTGTGAGTTTGTATATACATATACATATACAGAGAAAATATTATTTTTGTTAACCTTTGTACATATATTTACATGTTTATATATGTATAAAACATATATAAGCATATAATATATATGCATATATATAACTGTGTTTATATAAACACATATGCATATATAAATATGTCAACACATAAAAATTTTAATATTATTTGGGTTTAGTTTTTTAACAAACTATGAAATCATATCGCTATAACCAATTTATCTCTGTCTTGTCCAAACAATTCATTTCAAGAGAAACTTTGTTAATTCCACTTCTCCTGATAATGTTTTTTTCCCCTCCTTCTTTCTCTGTGTATCCATCTCTCTCTGTTTCTTTGTCTTTCTGTGTTTCTGTCTCAGTTTCTCCCTATCTCTGTCTTTATATATACATTATATATATATATGTTTATATATATAATCCACTATATATATATGCACACATACGCACATATATATATACATATACATATACATATATATATATATATGTACATCTATCTGTTAATTTCTTTCCTTTATCTTTTATACATAAGGTCTTCAAATTTGAGTTCACCAGACAGCTCTACATTGGTCTTTGATATCTTCTCTTTCATCATTGGGATTATTTACCATTGTATAGCCAAAATTTCATCTTTTCAAGCTTCCTAACCACCAGAGGTTCTTTTTTTTAGAATTTTTGGGTAATGAAATCATGTCTTTCCTTCCCTGCCCACTCAGATTAATTCTAAAGGACATCCCTATGTACAGTATTCCTTTCCTTTATCATGTAGAATAGCAAAGTTAAAGACGTAGTCACATTCTGCTAACCTTCATTGCCAAATACCATTCAATTACTCCGTGTTCATTGAGTTTAACTCTAAAGCGCCTGGTTGCTACCTTTGAGGTCCCGATTCCGTTCTGTGATTCCAGACAGGCAGGGAGGTATCCTCTTTTATGCCTCCTGCCATACAACTGACGATATTCCTTAGCCATTTAGTGACAATAATACCAATTGGCTCACTTTAAAACTTGTTTGTTTTCATTCATCTCAAAGATCTTTTATGATAGGGTGTGTCTGGGGGTAGAAGTGGATACGCTGACTCCATGGAACCTCTGATAGCTTTTTTGCGGCCCTGTGCTCCCTGAACCTAAGAGGGCTGGTCTAACCAGTTTAGCATATCATACTCTGAGTCTGGAGCTTAGATGAAACTGGCACACCCTACAATATTCATTTGGGTAGCTCATTTGGAATATGGAGATCAGTCACTTTTTTTCTATTATAACTGTCCTTGTTCTCTCTTCTCACCATATCATCCCCATCTCATTATCTTATTGCTTTATCATTAGAGGCATGGATTTATCCTCCAGGTCTAACTCTAGGTGGTCCAACTCACTCCAACTCCCTCTTTTTCTCTATAGTGTCAACACAAAGTGACCCCCTTTGGGGTGTTCTTTGATTTAGGATTATTGAACAGCTTATTGACTGATCAATTAATGCAAAGAGGAAAACTATTCTTCTAGATAATAAGACATAAGCAACAAACAGCTTGAGATGACTTCTTTGACCTCCACTTCCTGAGAGAGGACTTTGCTTCAGGGATTATGAGACTTGCAACCTACCTGGGTGACCTTGGACAAGTTATTTAACCATCTCATATTTCTCACCCATAAAATGGACATAAGAATATTTGTACTATCAAATGAATAATTCAGTTGCTGGCGATGGTGCGATATACAAGCTTTATAAATTTCAAATTTCAATGTAAATAGGAGTCATATTATTACTCTAGCTCCACACTTTTAATTAATATGACTTTGGGCATGTCTCTTCATTCACATAAATCCCAACACCCAGAGCCTTGATATTCCCATCTATCAAATGTATATAATATTTGCACCACTCATCTCACAGGGTTGTTATATAGGAAGCAGCCTGTTAATCTTGAAGCAATATATAAATATGGATGGTCATCATTGCTATCATTCTATCCACAGAACACAAGACCTAGTAAAAGTCTAAAGGACTTGGACATTTAGAGTAGAAGGAAAAAACAGGGGTATAGTGCATGAGGAGAGTAAATTTTGCAAGGTTTAAAAATAAGCAAAACAAGCAAGTGGAAGAGATGTTCTTTGTACCCACAGAGGACAGGGTGAAAATTATACTCAAACTGCAGCAAGGGGGCTTTAGCCATAAGGAGAAATTTTCTGCTCTAGTACATATTATTAGGAGACTGTGTGATTCCTACCTCAAGAGGCTCTTTAGAGAAAAAGCAAGCATTTTTGGGATTGTTTGGTGATCCAACTTCCTAATGTTCCTTTAGGCCACATGAAACCATGATACAGATCCAAGGAATGAACTGGGCAATAGCCAAACATCCAATAGGTCAGGTGACATTTTTACCCTTTTGCTGAACCCAGCCTTCCCAAATATCTAGTTCTTCATTGCCTCAATGCCTCCTTGAAAAGCAGAAAGGAAATTAATATATCACTGGGCTATATGGATGTGTTAACATTAGAATGAGAATGAGAGCTGTGACATTTCATGAACATTGGCAGACCAAACATAGAACCATGTTGTATAACATTTGGATGTGATTCCCCATCTTTTTTTTATTTCAAGAGTTAGTGAAAAAAGAGAGAAGGCAAGGAGGGAGATATAGGGACAATAAAAAGGATGAAAAAGAAAAGGTGAACAGAAGTGAAAAAATCTCCATCTGGAACCTCAACCACTATAAAATGGTACCCCATCAACATTAGGCAAACCAGGAACAGGATAAAACATGATGTAAACATTTTCTAGCACGATAAGCTAGGCTTTTATCTCTCACTGCAGATGAGAGGGGTGCAAGGTGAATGTGAAGTCAGCAAGCCCAGCTCAGTCTTTAATCATCTTCAGAATGAGAAAATACAGGTCTCCATGATCCTTGACCCCATACCCCATAATATTTTAAAATTAATGAGCCAACAGCTCAGGCCCAAGTAAAGCCCCTGCAGTTTCCCCTGAAAGGTAAAAAGAAACTCTGTTATTATACATTAAAAGAGGGGGAAAAAGTTGATTTAGCATGTCATAGTGGTTAAAGGGCTTTAAGACATGGGTTCAAATCTATTCCCTAACACATTCTAACTGTGGGACCACGGACACATCATTCAAACTCTTAAAATCCCAAGCAACTCTAAAAGTTGACTAATTACAGATGACTTGCTGATAGCCATACCTAATGGAAATTTCCAGATAAAGAAGTGGTCCTCCCTGCCAAGTTCAAGTCATCTACATGGATCCTTGATCCTATGCCCTCCTATCTTATCCTACAGATTGTCCTTACTATCCTTTTCCTTCTATCTAACAGTAAATTTCTCCTTGTCTCTCTCATGCTTTACTTTTTTAAATAACAATTAAGAACACCTCTTACTCGATCCCACTATCCCCTATAGTCATGATTCTGTCCCTCTCTTCCACTACTCAGCTAAATTACTGAAAACAGGCATCTGGATTCAATGCCTCCATTTCTTTGGTCCAGCCACACCAACTGACTAACTGATCCTGTCACTCAACATTCTATCTCCCATTTCTGTACCGTTGGGGCTGTGACAGTTTTGTACTACAGCAGAATACTGCATAAGATTATCATTGAAGTAATTTTTTTTCTCAGAAAATCCAAGGCAGTCCGCTTTAAATTTTGTCAAATCTGTGTATTATTTTGGAATTGATATTGGCATGGATATGTCTACCACACCTGCAATGCTCCCTTTACTCACTTCATCCTTAGATGATCCCTAGCATCCTTCAAGACTCAGCTCAAAGAATTCCTTTCCTAGTAACCTCCCTGGCAACTGCCTCTCACTCTTAGGTGACCTTCCATATATCTGTATGTATCTTGTATATAACTACATATGCACACTTTTCCCTTTTTTCACATCCTCAGTGCTTCATAAAACACCTAGAATATAATAAGCACTTTTAAAAAAAGTCAGTTAATTGTTTGATGGTTTTGGATTCCTTCACCAAGCACTCCCCATAGGGATGAAATCATCAGCCTAGAACTACTCTTTAAAAACCAAAACAAAACAAGACAACAGCTAATAAGACATCAATCACCTCTTAGTCATTATATCACAGCAAATGGAATTGGAAGAATCTTAGATATCATCTAGTCATTTTATGTAGGGATATTTGCTGAGACACCCCAGGATTAAATGCCTTGATCAACTTCACCCAACTAGTCAAGCTTATGGTAATCTTTTGGCTCTTCCTCCAAAGCACTAACCATTTATGTTGACAGACTTAAACTCTAAAAGTGGAAACCCTATTTCTTCTCTTCCTGTTATAAACTTCCAAGACCACAAAATAATATCCCACACACATTCTGAACTCAGGTAACACTGTATCCCTACCATGCCATTTTCATGCATTTTTTGGTTTATTATGGCTTTGTGTGTGTGTGTGGGTGTGTGTGTAAGGACTCTTTGTTGCTGTCGTTATTCAGTTGTTTCAGTCATGTCTGACTCTTCATGGTCTCTTTTGGGATTTTCTTGGAATAGATACTGGAGTTCTTTGCCATTTTCTCCAGCTCATTTTACAGATAAGAAAACTGAGGCAAACAGGGTTAAGTGACTCGTCCAAGGTCACACAACTAATAAGCATTTGAAGCTCGATTTGAATGCTGGTCTTCCTGCTTCCAGACATGGCACTCTGTCCACTGTGTCACCCAACTGCCCCTTAATATATTAAGGTCTCTGTCTCCTCTCAGTTTTGCATATTTTTCCAACTTTGATCATAGTGCCTTGCACATGGGTTGGCTGAATTCGATCCCAGTTCAAAAGTATCTAGTAGTATGCTTGCCTTTCTGGGAAAGTTCTCTTCCTAGGCAACAGGATAAGGAGAATAAAAGAGACAGATGGCTGGTGGAATCAAGGAATCTTTTGCTGAGAGACTGGAGGTGGAGCAGGCAGCCAGATGGCTACACTTGGTCAAGGCCAGAGTTAAGGACTTAAGAGATTTATACCTGACTTTCCTTATTTTCAGTGTTGTTTAAGAACATGCAGCAGCAAGGGAAATATACCTTGGGAGGCTGTGTAGACCAGTAGTGAAACCATCTGATTGAGAGTTAGAACAATTTAGTTTAAATCTCTTTCCTTTTACTTCATTTTTATTTTATTTTTAGCCAAGCATTGTCTTATTCTACAAAATGAGGTGAATGGACTAGGTTGCTTCCAGCTCTTAGTTGCTTCTATCTTCTTCAGGGATAAATCCACAGAGGAAAGCTGAGACACCAGTGGAATCCAGTTCTAGAGGAAAGCTAATCTAATGTGGTGGTTGTTGTAGTTCATCCTTCATTCTCGAAGAGGACCAATGTCATCACAAGGGTGGTCTTGACTTGCAAGTGAATTGGATTTAAATGAGGCAGAGCCATGCAAAATTGACAGCTTCACTGTCTCTTTCAGAGTCATCAAAGTCAGTGGTGAGACAAAATTCAAAGCAACTGCTGAGAGCCCAGGATACTAGGATCAGATGGGAGGGATTTAGGGAGTCAACAAAGCCACATGTGACTATATGACTCACCTGTCTCCTTGGCAGCAGAGTCTATTTAATTGAACTAGTGCGGAGCTATGTCTTGCTCCCTATTTTGTGCATATTTATGTAAATATGTATTCATGTAAATATATTTTTCTATACACATGTATATGTATACAGATATACCCATAAATATATTCATACTTGTGTATATCTGTGTGTGCACAGATGTCATACGTACATATACATATAGGGATGGGGAAAGGAATTAGCATCTATTATATACTTACTGTGTGGGAGGCACTATACTAAATTCGTTTCAATATTATCTCATTTGATCAAATGATACAAATAAGGTAATATTTGTAAAAGTTTTGACAGTACCTGGCACATAATAGGCACTTAATGAATGGTTTTCTTCTTCCACCTTTTCCTCGTACACATAAACATATGAAATAATCTGGAACTATAATTTCATTGATTTGGAAAACTCTTATCCCTGAAGGAAGAACTCATTTGTAACTTCTCTATGAGGTCCCAGTCTTTGGGGCCTGCACATACATTCTCTGCCTACCGCCAATCCAACATGTGGAACTTTGAAAAATGGCTTTAGGCATGATAGCTTAGAGGTTAGTATTGTTTTGTGTCAGAAAGCCTTCTAACTGGCTTTGGAGCCAGAAGGCCTGATGGCTCAGGGGGCATGGAGCCATAAATGAATTTTCATATAAAAGGATCAATGTGCCCCTCCAATTGACTTTGTGCGGCTTTTAATCCCTGCCAGGGAGAACTGCTGTTAGCCACTTGTTGAGGGGGCAGGTGGGACAGGGAGCTAGGTGCTTTTTTCTCCATTCCCCAGTAGCCAGCCCAAGCACCTGGAGTAGTGTGTATGTGTGTGTGTGTATGTGTGTGCACACATGTGTGTTTTCATAATTTTAGTTTATTTGAAAGATGAGAATCCGGAGATAGAATTAACCTGGTTACAAACTTGTGATCTTTGAAAGATCAAAGGGGGCATCAGAGATCCCCTCAGAAACTAGACAGTAACAGAATCAACTGCAGTCAGTCATAGTAGTAGCTAAGTCCAGTAAGGATCCAATCTGGTTGACTAATAAAAGAGTAATTTATAGATTAACACCATGCCCAAAAATGAATTTGTTTCTGCTATCTGGAAGTGAGAAAATGACTACTAGGGCCACAAGTCACAAGATAGCCATGTCAAAAAGTATTTTCCTCTTTTTGGATGTTTGATCCCAATGATTTCTCCACTTTTTGAATGAGCATGGAAAATGATACGATAATTAGAAGAAGACAGGGAGTATTCAGGGACCTTTAATCAAGAGAATTTACATCCTTGACTCTGAACATATATACATATTCACTTTACACCTTTTTAATCTACATCCTTGAACCCTAGTACTGAATTCATTCAGTACAATGCAGCAAGGTCTTCCTTACCTTATTGGGTTATCCATACGTGACACCGTGAGGAAGGCAGCTAGGTTTGCTGTATAAGATGAACAGACAATCAGGGTGAAAAGCCACCAGCTCCCCATAACAATGCGCATGGCCATGGAGTTTGTGGGTGATTCTCCACCTGAAAGAAGGAAACAATGTGAAAGGCTCACTTTCCCAAAGACCATTCATAGATCACCACCAACACCCCCATTGCCATCAGTCACATTGGTAATCAATCATAGGCTTGTTTCTCATTTTGCCCTTATCCAATTTAAAAAAAGACAGTCAGGAATCCATGGAATTCATTGAAAACTCAGGGATCCACCGTGAAGGCCCCAAGACACAGCCATGCCAGTATCAACTGCCAAGTAACATAGAATTTGCCAAAAATCAAAGCAGACTGCCTTGGATTTTTAAAAATGACTTCATTGGTAATCTTATACATTATTCCTTTGTGGTACAAAACCTCCAAGGCCACAAGCTATGATTTGGGATGTTTCCAATTTCCAATTTCCATTTCATATTCAGGAAAAACATACAAATATGATATTACCTCCCACCCATGAATTCTTATGTATTTTTTCTTTGCAACCTTCAAAAAACATGATGGCATGATGTGCCATGCCAGGGTTTTTATTAATATCCTGGCTTCCCTTGATGAATCTTTTTAGAATGTTCTGGAACTATTATGTTTGACTTTTAGTCAAAGGCTTCCCCTACGAGTCCAATTATTTCTCCCAGATCCCTTAGGTGGTTGCTTAAGAAGGCTCTCAGGGGCACATTGCCTTTCTCCAGCCCACCAGGTCTCTGCTGAGGCAAGAATCAGAGCCAAAAATCACATTAGGAGCTGTGTGAATTTGTAGTTTCCAGCCAAAATTTGACAATTCCATAACTCACTGAATACTACCCAAAAAGCTCTGAAAATGCATGAGCTCTAAACATCTCAGGAATGCTTAGACTCTGTTTGGATTCTTGCTAAACAATCTCAGTGTTTTTCCCCCAACATTAATATCTTTAAATTAAGCGGAAAATCAGCTTTTATTTGACAGCATTCTGTGCAAAATGATCCACCCAAGGTAAAATCAAATAAAAAATAACAGCAAACGTGAGCTTTCCAAGTTAATTTTAATCAAAGTGAAGACGTGGAATGTAAAGGCAGGTCTGGTATCATTTTATTCATTTCTAGGCATCACTGAGATTGAAATAATTCCGTAGGTACTGAGCAATGATCTAGAGCAGGATAAATTATTTTAAAATTTCTTTTTGTTTTTGTTTTTTTGTTCTTAAATGAGGCTTTGGACACTTACCAGAGATTTCCAAGAGTATAAGGAAAGGGAACTGAACAAGGATCTACAACATACCTTGCTGTACAAAGGCTCCATAAACAATCCATATGGCGCTGTGAAGGGTGGAGGATGCTGATGGACTAGACTGTGAAGAGTTCTGCAACCTGACGGCCTGTATCCTGTTCAATACAAATATCAAAACACCAACCACAGGGATGGCTGCTGCGATGCAGGCCCAAACAGCAAAGTCAAAAGGAGCAAAGAGGGAGAAAATGTTGATTTTCTCTTCCGGCTTCTTGATGAGAATCCCCACTGAGTAATCCATGTACCGTTTGCTGAAGTCTACAACACTCTCCCGTTCTGGTGTGATGGTGATGGCTGAGATGGCCATGTCTGCTCTCTGAAACATAAAGTCAACCAGTTAAATATCTTGTCTGCTTCTGAAGATCCCTGTGGCTCATGGAAAGAAAAGGGGTATTTTCATTTAAAGGGAGGATGCCCACAATCCATCATCAGAGTCTCCTGTGCTCCAAGATATATTTGTTCTATGTTGTTTTGTTCATAAATTGCACCCCCACCCCCACTCCCATAGGGATCTGGCTTCCATGTTCTCCCTTGTTCCCTTGAGACCCTGGATACGTATGTGTGAAACTGATGGCTATAGTTGGGGTATGATCTGTAACTGGAACCACACAAAGGGTCAAATCATTGACCATGAGCTGATCAGTCTGTCACATCCCTTATAATGTGGTAGATTAATCATCTCTAGGGAAAATCTCAATACTTGACTGCATACAGGTCAACTCTGGTCTTTTCCTCACCTTTCCAACCTCATTCCTTTGGAAACACTAAATATTTTTTTTTAATAAAACCCCACATTTATTTCATAGAATCCCAGAATCTCAGACTTGAAAAGGACTTCAGAGGTCAGATCGCACAACCTATAAAGTAATGAAAACCACCTCCTAAACATCTCAGATAAAATGTCACCTAGTCTTCTCTGGATGACTTCTGCTGAGCAGGACTGCTACTGCCTTTCCAGGCAAACCATAACAACCACATTTATTTTGGCAATTTTTGTTGTATGGTTTCCACTTAACTCCATTACAAGCTTATTTTTTTCTAGTCTCCATTTTGTTTGCCCTTGAAAACATTTACTGTTTCCTGTTTGCCTTTAATCTTCCAGTGTATGGCTTGGTATCAGAAGACCTGGGTTCAGATCCTGCCTCAAGCACTTACTAGGTATGTCACCTTAGATGAATCACTTGAGCTCTTAGAATCAATTTTCTCCATCATTATTATGGGTATAATAAAAGCTGTATGAACCTATGCCCCAGAGTTATTAAAAAAGAAAATCCTTTGTGAATTGCGAATAGCTAGATCAATGCATATAATTATCTCTTCCTATAGAAGATTAAGACTTTTAGTGCATATTTCTTTTTTAATTAATTACTTCGCTTTTAGTTTTCAACATTCACTTCTATAAGATTTTCAGTTCCAAATTTCTTCCACATTCCCCCCCATCCCAAGATGGTGTGCAATTTGATGTAGTTTTTACATATACATTCATATTAAACCTATTTTCACATTAGTCATGTTGTAAAGAAGAATTAGGACCTATGGGAGAAACTACAAGAAAGAAGAAGCAAGAAGGTTAGGACTCTTGAGAAAAGACAGGTTTTTCTTTCTTTATTTTTTCCAGATATCTCCCCTGAACACAGCACTATACTTGACAAGCATTAGATGCTTAAGGAATGTGTGTCAAAAAGTATTTGCTCAAATCTGTAGACCTTATCTGCCCCAGGAAGCCTTGCCTCTTTAATAAAAGCCACCAAACTTTCAGGATTGTTGTGAAGATCAAATGAGATAACATTTGTTAATAGTACTTAGCACAGTGCCTGGCACATAGTAGGCACTAAATAAATGTTTATTCTTTTCTCTCTTCCTTGAGGACTCTAGCCTATGATGAAATTTCTGTCCTACAGACTCCTTCAGTAATTACTCTCTACACCCCACAATTAGGCAAAAAGACTCTGATTTGGCCAGAGTGGAGCACTCTCAGTGTGGGAGTTCCCTCCTACATATCACAAACTATAACCATTCATGAACCATGAGATCATAGATTAAAACTGGACAGGATATTGGAGGTCATCAAATCCAATTTGCTCTTTTTACAGATGGTGAAACTGAGGATCAAAGAGTGAAAATGACATAATAATTTTAATCCTTTCCTCTGATTCCAAATCCATTGCTCTTTTAACTACCCCATTTTTTTCCTTCTCAAGAGTTTTCTAAATTGCCAGATGATCAGATTACAGGGGAAGAGCCAAGATGGCAGCTAGAAAGCAGGGACTCATTTGAGCTCTCCCCCAGGTCCCTCTGAACACCTGAAAAATGGCTCCAAACAAATTCTAGAGATGCAGAACCCACAAAATAGCAGAGGGAAGCAAGGCTCCAGCCCAGGACAGCCAGGATGGTCACTGGGAAGGGTCTATTGCATGGTTCCAGGAGCAGAGTGGAGCACAGCCCAGCCTGGGCTGCCTCAGGACCAACCAGACCTGGAGCCAGGCAGAACAGGCCATAGGGGTCTGAATCATTGAGCTGTGGCAGTTACCAGACTTCTAAACCCCAAAACACCAAAGACAACAGAGCAGGTCAGTGGAAAAACTTCTGTATCTGAATTAAAGGAGTACAAGGTAGGCCCCAGTCAGGTGGGCAGTGGAGTTGGTGAAGCTCTTAGACTGCTTCCAGAGCTACAGCTGCAGTTGCTTCCAGCCCCAGGCCCAACCAGTGGGAGGAATTAAGCAGCAGATCAGAGCCGGAGAGCAAAGCCTGTGTTGCCCTGCTTGGATCTGGGTTGCAATCCTGGTTGGCAGTTCTTTGGGGAGGAGGAGCACTGGTGTGGCCAAGCTTGCTGTGTAGAAGTAGCTCTGAAAATAGCAGTGCAGCCCCTAAAGCTTGGACAAAGTACTCTCTACTCTACAAGCAGTCGTACCCTGACAAAATGCTCAAGGGTCAAGTAGTTTGCTGGGAACATGAACAGGCAGCAAAATTGGACTCAGACTCAGACTCAGACTTTAGAATCTTTTTTGGTGACAAAGAACACCAAAACATACAGCCAGAAGAAGTCAGCAAAGTGAAAGAGCCTACATTAAAAGACTCCAAGAAAAATATGAATTGGTCTCAGGCCATGGAAGAGCTCAAAAAGGATTTGAAAAGCAAGCAATAGAAGTAGAGAAAAAATTAGTAAGAGAAATGAGAGTGATGCAAGAAAATAATTAAAAACAAATCAATGCCTTGCTAAAGGAGACCCAAAAAATACTGAAGAAAATAACACCTTAAAAATGGACTAACCCAAATGGCAAAAGATTTCCAAAAAGTCAATGAGCAGAAGAATGCCTTCAAAGGCAGAAATAGCCAAATGGAAAAGAAGGTCCAAAAGACCACTGAAGAAAATACTACCTTAAAAATTAGATTGGAGCAAGTGGAAGCTAGTGACTTTATGAGAAATCAAGAAATTATAAAATAGAAACAAAGGAATGAAAAAGTGGAAGACAATGTGAAATATCTCATTGGAAAAACCACTGACCTGGAGAATACATACAGGAGAGATAATTTAAAAATTATTAGATGACCCAAAACCATGATCCAAAAAGAGCCTAGACATCATCTTTCAAGAAATTATCAAAGAAAACTGCCCTGATATTTTAGAACCAGAGAGTAAAATAGAAAATGAAAGAATCCACCCATCACCTCTTGAAAAAGATCCCTGGGGGAGCTAGGTGGCCCAGTGAGTAAAGCAATGGCCCTGGAGTCAGGAGGACCTGAGTTCAAATCTGGCCTCAGACACCTGACACACATACTATCTGTGTGAACTTGGGCAAGTCACTTAACCCCAATAGCCCTGCCTTCCCCCCCCCCCACAAAAAAGAAAGAGATCCCAAAAACAAAACTCCTAGAAATATTGTTGCCAAATTCCAGGGTTCCCAG